>NC_055963.1:29917133-29922133 GCF_018492685.1 Alosa sapidissima
GGCAATCAACATCATCTCAGTGCAAACAGACTGACCTAGGTCTGTGTACACAATCTAGATCTGTGTACACAACAATGTCCGTTGCACAATCTTCACTAGGATTCATTTCAGCTATTGACTTCTGAGAGGCAGTCTAACTGACTCGCAGACACAGGTGATATACAGTGCACAACCATGAGTCCATATTTCTATACATAAGCCAACACACACACACACACACACACACACACACACACACACACACACACACACACACACACACACACACACACACACAGGTTGTAAAAAGAACCTAACCTACAGTACATGACCTACACACGCATCTTACACTTTTACAAAACCATGCACTCACTCAAGCATTCAAAGCAAGCATTTCTCACCCACATCACCCACCTACACTAATATAGATGCCTACTGTACAAGCAGCCACACACACACACACACACACACACACACACACACACACACACACACACACACACACACACACACACACACAGGCTATTATTCATGGATTGAATAGGACTGAGGGAGTTTCTGAGGGCGGATAGCTGAGAGAATGGCTCTTGCTTTCCATCCTGCTGCTGCTGCAGAGTTCACTCCTCCACCTCAAACTTTACTTCTTTTTCTTTCTCCCTCCCTCCCTGTATCCCTCGCTCCTTCCCTCCCTCCCCTGCGGCCTCTCTCTCTCAGGCTGCCAGTCTTCCGGGCGGACGACCTGCATCTGACTGCAATTACGGCCAATTTCACAGCGATGCCATGGAGCGCCAAGCCATGTTTCCCCGGGTAATTGACAGATAACATATTTCATGATTAAGATAAGAGGTATGTAATTTAAACAGATTTATGTAGAGCCAAACGATTTGCCAATTTAAACACGGCAATGGCGCAAATAATCCCTCAGATGGGAGGAACGAAGAAGAGAAAGAGAGAGAGAGAAAGTGTGTGAGATATACAGACAGAGGGGGAGACGGAGAGAGAGAGAGAGAGAACAGGAAAGAAATAAGAAGGATGCTTTAAATGGCTAGACAGAGAGAAACACTTCACTGAGATGAATGCCAAATGGTCTGAGGATGGGGTCATACTGTGGCCAGTGCCTCTCTAATGGCAAGCAGGAAAGAGACTCCAGCGCACACACACCATCTCTCTCCACACATGCACCGGCCCCCTACAGAGCTGCCGGAGCTCTCATTTGATCATGAGATCAGCAGACTACAAATAATTAATCTGTAATTTATTCTCATGCCATGAATAGCATATTGAAAGAGACTGTATGCATTCAGTGATGGTGTGTGTGTTGTATGTGTGGGCTGGGGTGAGGCAATATACTGGAGTGAGGAAACGCTATAATGAGATGAGAATCTAAAATAATTACATTATTTTACCATGCACATGCCAATTTAAAAACATACACACATACCACAATGTACAAATGATTGTTATATGACTATGTATCAATTAAAGGGTGACTTGGGAGGATCTACTCCACTTATAGAGGATTTGCTTGATGCAGTTCCTAAAACAAGCAGAGCTGGCATCAGAGCTTGCCTGTGGAATACTACGGTAAATTGAGAGGACACATTGACATCGCCAGCTGCAGCGAAACCAAGCAGACAAAGAAAAACAGTTTGTGGCCTTTAAAGATTGTTGGCTCTGAGTGTGTGTAATTCAAAATGGACACACACACACGCACACACACTTCTCTCCGTGTGGCTGTCAGGGAGACAATGGTGTGCACTCTTGGGTGCAGCAGCACTGCAGAGATCCACCATGCCCTATTCCTGTTCCTGAGCCTGCTGCACCACACTTATTTAAGGCCACTGTTTGAAGTGGTGTTAACCACACACACACACACGCACATGCACAAACACACACACACACAGGGATGGCATCCACATGCATATAGTCATTGGTGGAAAAACACACATCTGCATTCTGCATATAAACTGATATGGAAACATGCAACTACACAAATGGCCACAAAAACACAAACAACACCAATAACATGCACACACACACACACACACACACACACACACACACACACACACACACACACACACACACACACACACACACACACACACACACACACTCATGAATATCAGTCCATGAGTTTTCTCTTTCGTCTTTTTGGTTCCAAGTTAATCCTTCCCATGTACAAGTGACATGTAGTGGCAGCTTGCTCCTGCTGATATGAGCATTACGTGGGTTTTAAACAGCTAAATAAATAATTATGTGTGTGTAAATTCCTCAAAAGAATTTGTATTAATGTGTTTTTTTCTTCGTCTTGATGTTGGTTGAAATGTTTCAAGAGCAGGGGGAACAAGGCTTCCAGCTAAGGTTTGTTTTCCCAAAAAGAAAATAAATAGCAGAATCAACAGATAAACCAATGTAAATCAGGTTAGCGTAGGCCTATTTATAAGTTGGGAGGCTGTGTTTTTTAGAGGAGATTAGGACAATGATAGGAGCGATGGATATGCTTTCTGTGACAGAGCTTTGCCTACAAATCCCAGCACCCCCCAGCCTCCATTAGCATAATCCTCTCACATTATCAGACACTCACACTACACTCCCAGCATCTGAACGCACACACACACACACACACACACACACACACACACACACACACACACACACACACACACACACACACACACACACACACACACACACACACACACACACACACACACACACACACACACAGATATCCCCCCGACACACACACAAACAAACATGCATGTCAATACTCAAGCTAATTCAGTCATGCACAAATGCACCCACATACACATACAAAAATGCCCATACACACACACACACACACACACGCACACACACACACACACACACACACACACACACACACACACACACACACACACACACACACACACACACACACACACACACAAACACACATCTGTACATCTGTAAATAAAGGGGTGGCTGAAGTATATTAAGCCCTGGGCAGGTGGTGTGTGTGTGTGTGTGTCTGTGTGTGTGTGTGTGTGTGTGTGTGTGTGTGTGTGTGTGTGTGTGTGTGTAGAGTTTTGGGAGTGTGGAGTCTGCAGACTCTGGACAGGTGGACTGAGGGCCTGAGGGTTGCTGCTCCCACACTGTAATGGATCGGTCAAGCCAAGGCTGCAAACACACACACACACACATATGCACACACACACACACACACACACACACACACACACACACACACACACACACACACACACACAATTGCTTACTCGCTCTCACATACACAGACAGACAACCACACAGATGGAGGGGAGAAAACAAGTGTAGGAGTGAGAGAGAGAGAGAGAGAGAGAGAGAGAGAGAGAGAGAGAGAGGAACCCAGACAGATGGATGAAGAGTCATGTGTGGTGCGAGTAAGTGCTAAAGCAGCCTGAATGATGTGAGCGCATCGGGACCTAATAGGTTTGGAGCCTAATCCACCCCCCACCCCCCCACACACAAACACACACACACACCGTCTCCGTCACTGAAGAAACAGAAGGAGCCACACGTCATGGAGCCTGGCAATGCCAATCACGCTTCAAAGCCACCCCAACTTTAGGTAAACACACCAATGCACTGCTGCACGCTGATAAGCCACTTTGGGCTACAGAAAAGGAGAGAGAGAGAGAGAGAGAGGACTGTTTACTTCAGTCTGAGAAAAGCCAAGTTTGTTTGTCTGCTGTGATTGAGTTGGTGCTCAGTGTGGCTTGGGCTGGGGTTGTTTGGTAGAACAAACAGCCGAAGCCATACTCTATGCAACAGGAAAAGTTAAAAAAGAGAGTGAACAAGAAAGAAAGAGAAAGAGAGAGAGAGAGAGAGAGAGAGGGGGGGGGTACAGGGAGAGTGTGTAAACAGCGTCCACAGAAGTTGTGGGGATCAATATGCCATGACCAGATCAATGGTCTGCAGAGCTCCGGCTCCAAATCAAGCATTCTTCTCCTCCCAGGACCCTCCTGCTAGCGCTCGGTCCAGAGCCCCAAGCATCCCTGTGGGCACCCTGATTCCCACCACGATTCACGAACAGCGTACAACTACACACACACACACACACACACACACACACACACACACACACACACACACACACACACACACACACACACACACACACACACACACACACACACACACACACACACACATGCACATATCCATAACCCAACAGATGCTATCCAGTGTGATATGGTATATCAAGTATGCAAGCTTGAAAATAGACCATATCACTGCTCATTAAAACCAAATAATTTGATAACTAATGTGATAATGTGAACTGTATCCTCTAATTATCCAAGGTCCAGACTAAACTCTTCCGTAAAAAATATCTTAAAACAGTAAGAACAAACCTAAAACAACTCAATGCAACACAAGAAGGAACAAGGCATCACACTCCAGGTTAAAAAGTGAGGGTAGAATCCACTGTAACGCATAGTAGGACCGTTTGAAACTACAACTGCAACACTCTGCCCTTACTTACTTATGTCCACACGGAGCCAGGTATCTTTAAAAACAGAGATTTTTTTAATGCGTTTTGGCCTTTTCGTCTACATAGAAACTCCATGTGACCATTTTTGGTCACTGAAAACAGTTATTTTAAAAAACTTCGGCCAAAGTGGAGATTTTCAAAAACTCAGTTTCCGTGTTTGAAAAACATAATGTTTGGATTGTGACACTCTCAAAAACAGAGATAATCACCGCACACTGGTCTAATATAACAAATTGTTTATTAGGAGCGAACAATGCGTTTTGCCATCAGCTTCTTCAGACTTGCTCTCTGACTTCACATGACACCCACAGGTGAAATAAGCAATTATAGTGTCACATGACCTCAACCGAGTGTCAACATTAGGACAAATATGTTTTTAAAAACAAAGCTACATGTGGATATAGCTTCAGCCTACAGGGCTCTCAGACATACTCACCATTATCTGCTGCTAGGAATGTAGCCTCGTAGATGTTGTTCTTGACAAAGATGGACTCACGGTCCA
>NC_055963.1:29927133-29928312 GCF_018492685.1 Alosa sapidissima
AAAGGGAGATTGTGTGATGATGTGTGTGGGTATTTTTGGGGTTTTTTTTGTGGCATGTATGCAATTTCCATTTTTGTAATTTGTAGTGCTGAGCGAATTTTGGAGATTGTGTGTGTGCATGCTCCGTACTCTGATTGCCATGCCTCAAGTGATATTTGTGTAAATGTTGTCATGCTGATAATAAATATGGAATGGAGTAGAAAATCAAGCTGGCGTCGGAAGAAAGAAAATACTGAGGCTGAAACAAACACACATAATATCATAGCGAAAAAGGAGGACAAAAATCCCCGTACACAATCACACACACGTATTTGTATACATGCATTATACCCATATAGACACACTCACAGACACATACACAGTATATGTTTTTCATTTTAAATCAATGTTTTGGACATTGTTTGGATTGCCAAGTGTTCTTTACCTCAGGGACAGGCAAAGGGAGGCAGGAAGGAGGGACAGTGACAGAAAGAGAGACAGAGCGAGGGAGAGAGAGTTGGAGAGAAAGGGAGGCACACACACACTCATGCACACTCACTCACACACACACACACACAGGAGGGCTTAGACAGGCTACCTGTCAGAGGCAGACTGGCGTGGTGATGCGTGGGATTCAAGCCAAGTGAATACATGATTACCCACAACACCTTGTGTGTGTGTGTGTGTGTGTGTGTGTGTGTGTGTGTGTGTGTGTGTGTGTGTGTGTGTGTGTGTGGTGTGTGTGCGTGTGTGTGTGTGTGTGTGTGTGTGTGTGTGTTGTGAGTGTTGTGTGTGTTTGTACACATCACTTTCCATGAATCCATCTGGTGTCTGCCATGTTCCATCCCAGCCCACTGTACCCCCCCCCCTCCCTCCGCCGCCCCCACCCTTCCCTTTCCTCTCCTCTCCTCTCCCTCCCATTCCCTTTCTCTCTGTCTTCTACCCAACATCCTCACCTCGTGCAGTTGCACCACACTTCTGAGCCCTGGGCTCATATCCACCCTGTGTGTCTCAGCCCCACTCTGCTGTTGTGTGCTGTGCCCATTGATCTGGATCAGGAGAAGCAGGGTGGGGACCTGGGACTGACTCGGGAACAGTCAACCTCCCCACACACACACACACACACACACACACACACACACACACACACCCTCCCTTCCTCGGCCCAGCGCAGTTCAGGCAACGAGGACTGGGGCCCAG
>NC_055963.1:29933512-29948512 GCF_018492685.1 Alosa sapidissima
CAGCCACGGTGACGATGTCTCCGGTCTCGCTGTTGATGGTGAAGAGATGGGATACAGGGTTGTGGGGCAGCTCCGTCTTGATGAGGTACTGCACCATGCCATTGGACGTGGCGTTGTCATCCGCGTCCGTGGCCGTCACGGTCATCACATACGTGCCTGTCCAGATAACACACAAGACCATGGCTAATGGTCAGATACCACACAGCAACACATATATACATAAAAGACTCTCATGCTGGAAGGCTAACTATTTGTAGTTTATGCGTGTTTAGGCGTGTTTGTACACATGTGCAGTGGAGTTGGAGTTGTGTGTGTCTCTATGACTGTGTAAATGTGAGTTCCTGTGTGTGTGTGTGTTTGTGTGTCTGCATGTGATTGTGCTCACAGTCATCTGAGAGCTGATCTCAGATTTCCAGCAGTCTGAAGGAGTCTTAGTCTCTCCTGACAGGCTAGCTCAGGCAGTCAGCCAGGCAATTAGAAACCTTCAGTCCAGGGAGCTACAGCTCTCTCTCTCTCCCTCTCTCTCTCTTTCTCTCCACCGCCCTCTTTTTCACTCCCTCTCATTCCTCAGTAAATTCTTTTCCCTCTCTCACTCTTTAAATTCTCTCTCTCTTCCCCCTCTCCTTTTCCCCCTCAGTAGATGTCCACATTCTCTTTTTTATTTATTTATTTTGCTCTCTTGTTCTCTACATCTCTCATACTCTCTACTCACACTAACTTTCTTCTTCCTCCCCAAGTCTCCTTTCTTTCTCTCTCTCTCTCATTCTCTCTCTCTCTCTCTCCTTTGTTCTTCCTCTGAAACCCCTCTTTATCTCTTCACTCACCACTGGGCTCGTCTCTCTACATAGGCTCCCATAAGGGAATTCACTCCCTCCAACGTGTGTTCACACACACAAGTGTTCAGACAGTACACAAAAACAAAGAAACTCAAACTCAAAAGTGTAGCAAACACAACAAAAACAACATGGATGCCCGGAGAAAAGAATCAGCTAGCTCTACCACCTCCCTCTCCTCAGTTCACTGGTAGTGAGGGCTCAGTTCACTTGCCCACCCCCTCAGTTCACCCCCCCCTTCAGTCCTAATTGCTAGAGTGGTTCACTGACAAAGCCGGACTGTGGATAATTGTAACAGCAACTTCTATTTCAAAGTTCATTAAATCTCAAAGCGAGATTTGTCTACAGCCCGAGGAAGAGAAGGGAAAGATGGGAAGACAGGAGGCAGAGAGAAAGAGGAGAGGATATGAGAGCATTAAATCCAATGAGAGTGGCAGAGAGAGAGAGAGAGGGAGAGATAGAGGGAGGGAAAAGGGGGATGAAAGACATGTCTGTGTTGGCAGTCGCGTTGCCGTCGGAGACGATTGCGTGTGAGATGCCTGTGCAGCGTCCAGACCGGCGTGTATGTCCCCTGTGTTAATTTCATTAAACGGGCCTCTTAGCTGAGCTTAATGGGGGCCTTTTGTATGGGCGTCCTGTACCGTGCCTGACGGGATTAGGTCCCCGGTCCCTCAAATGACTCTTTAATTTGAAAACTAATTCAGCTCTGTAATTGGCTTTCCACTGAAACCACTGGGGCTCAAAATTCAAATGGCTTCTCTCTCTTTTTTTCCTCCCGTGAGCAGACCCGTGAGTCACCGTACTCTCACTGGAGGAACACAGTCAAGGCCACACTGCCAAACTCCAAATCCAGCAACTCAACACTCGGCGGCACTAACACTGACCATTAATGTGTGTGTGTGTGTGTGTGTGTGTGTGTGTGTGTGTACATGTATGTGGGCCTCCTATGTGTGAGAGTCTCTCTCTCTCTCTCTCTCTCTCTCTCTCTCTCTCTCTCTCTCTCTGTATGTGTATGTGTGAGTGTGTGAATAGATATGTATTAAGTGTAATCAGTTGTAGTCAAGGCACTGTTTGTGCATGTGCAAGCATGTGCTCTGGCTAATTAATTGAATTAAGCTCAATTTATGTGTATCTAGCTCCATTAACAGTGAACTCTATCTCGAAACCCTGTACTGAAATCCAGGCCCAAGTCTTGCAAGAAGAGCATACATATGGACATATGATATTACTAATAATTGTGTTTGCAAATCTGTGTATGCGTAAATTAAAAATGTGATTATGTTTTAACTTGCATACATGCACTTGTGTCTGTGTGCACACTGTGTGTGTGTGTGTGTGTGTGTGTGTGTGTGTGTGTGTGTGTGTGTGTGTGTGTGTGTGTGTGTGTGTGTGTGTGTGTGTGTGTGTGTGTATCCCTAGAGAGTAGCCCAGGTGAGTGTGGGGTGACCAGCCTACTGCACCAGGGAGTATTCACGGCTCATCTGTCCTCGTCTGCCTCGGTACAGGAGCTCATAAAACCTGCCGCCTGTAAAATTACACCTCACTTCCACCACTTCCACCACTTTCACCATGCTACATTTAATCCTCACTGGCCTCTCCCACACGCCATACCAGCCACCACTCTCTCTGTGCTCTCCTTCAGAAATGACACCAGTCGAGGGAAAATAAAATAATTGAATGCAGAGAAATTAAATAGGTAGAAAAAACCTCTCGTGTTCATGTTTCTGCCTTTAGCAAGATCTGAAATGATACTTAATCAAGCCAGAGGATTTTTCAATATTCTTCACAACTCGTAGGAGTAAAAGGAGTTGTTTGATAGTGTGCGCAAGTGAGAGGATGCTGCAGTGACCATCTCCTCCACTAGGGGTCTGTCTTCAACAGAGCACAGTCTTCGACTCCAACGTCTAAGCTATGTACAAGGACCGAACCCCCACCACCACACACCCCTCCTACACCACCCAACCGCCACCAACCACCATCACAAACACTCACAGAAAGTTCTCTGCCTCTGTTTCTGCTCTCTTTCAAATTCCCCCCTTTCATGCTGTCAGGCTCTGTCTTTTCACGGTTCTGCTCTTTCCATAAAGGCTTCCGCTCTTGCCTTACGAAGATGACGGAACTATTCAGAACTATTCTTTAAGGCCATTTTTACACCTATCCAGACCTTCTGTAAACATGTCTCCATGACAGAGGGACGACAAGTCGGTGAGCTGAATTGAATTCTACAATGCAAAAGGGGATGGGGACCTGGCTGTATCTTGGCTGTATCTTATCCAGATGTGCTCGCTGTCAGTGGTTCTTTTCTGCTCTTTTTATAGTCTTGAGGATGATAAATAGCAGAGGAAAAAACAGTGTGTCTGAATAGCTAAGAGGAAACAAAAAAAGGCAACTTAAGGAGGAAGGAAGAATGGGAGAGAAAAATAAAACTTGTTGAGTTTGCACTTAAAAAAGTTTAAAGCCAATTATCTTGGAGGCGCATGGAATGAGATAGGTCATTAGTGAAAAGAGAACAGAACGTAGAGGGTAAAGGGTGAAAATACACATGTGACCCAACACACAGGCACACACACACACACACACACACACACACACACACACACACACACACACACACACACACACACACATACATAGGCACACACAGGCATACAACACGGGCACACACACAAGCACATATTTCCTATCCACAGCACTTCTGAGTGCCATAAGAACATTTCATATTTCATCACCCATGATGCAACAGTCTGCGCCTTGACAGAGATCATTATCCCACAACAGCCTCCTAGTACCAAAACAACAAGCTCACAAAATATCTTTACTTCCCCTAGATGTCCACAGAACCTACCACAGACTCCTCAACACACACACACACACGCACACACACACACACACACACACACACACACACACACACACACACACACACACACACACACACACACACACACACACACATTTCAGACGAAAACCAAGGCGGTGAGGCGAAAAAGAGAGAAATGGAGTGAGAGAGAGAGAAAGGGGGAGAAAGAGGGAGAAAGAGGGAGAAAAAAAAGACAAAATGTGCAATCTTACATGAATTTGCGGTGCTTCTGGGTTAGTTTAACCTAATGAGCATTCATTGTCTAATGCAGTCCATTAACAGCAAGGCAAAGAAAAAGCACAACTTTGGATTGCATGAGCTCATCATCACATACTTAGCCAACAGATGGTGGGGAGGATAGGTCTTACTTCTTATCTCTCTCTCACATTTAACTACAAAAACATATCTCTCTCCATCTCACATTTCACCAGGAAAATGGGAATTAAAAGTACTTCCATGCTCATTTTAATGAATAACGGCATGTGGAGATGGTCTCTTTTAACTGCTATAGACTGAAAATAATTAAGCAGACAGCTATTAAAGTTTAGAATTCTGATACCGAGCCACATCCACACACAGAAACACACAACACACAATGATGCTTTAGCCTCTGATAGACTACATGCCTTTGTGGTGTAACATGATAGATGAATAAGGTTATTGTCTATACCAAGGTCATGACTTCTGACTCATGATCTGTGTTTTACATCCAAATCAAAACAAAGCACCAAACCCTCATGCTATGAACTTCATACAAATGAGCGCTTAATGCAGACCTGCAGTTGGAAGTTTAGAGAGGGGGCTTTAAGCGCCCTACAGGTATAGCGGAGCACAACACCCCTTCTTCAGCACTGACACCAGCTCTGGCTGTCTATCAGTACTGGCCCTCAGAGCTGCAGGCCGAGGGGCCACTCTGGGACCCCCGTCTGAATGTCAGAGAGCGGTGGAAATCTAGACGTGGGTTTTTTTTTTAGGTGTGTCCACTCCGTAGGATTGGCAGCTGTGGCAGGGGGGCTGTGGGAATGTGAGAGATGCTTTTCAACCCCCAGGGAGGCAAAAGAACCTCTCCTTCAGTTTTCCCAGGATTCCACATTCCTGGGCCTTTCACCTGCCTGCTGTGGGCATGGGACCTGCTCTGGGGGTTGAAACAAAGCACCATGTTTTGAGGAGAGCTGGCTGTGTGTGTGTGTGTGTGTGTGTGTGTGTGTGTGTGTGTGTGTGTGTGTGTGTGTGTGTGTGTGTGTGTGTGCATGTGTGTGTGTGCGCATGTGTGTGTGTGTGTGGGGGGGTCTTGGGAGAGGGAGACAATGCAGTCTTGTGTTTGTAGGCCCCCACAAAGACCTCTTCATGGACCTCCATACGATGCCAATTATACCAGGGCAGCGAAGTCAACTGAGCCCCTTCATACATACATCCATACATTCCTCTTTCTCTCTGTCGATCTCTCACTCTTTCCCTCTCTCTGTTTTCTCTTTGCTCCCTTCATTCCTCTACACTTGTTTCTTTGATGGCTAATCACACCATTTAAAATGCATTTAAAGCCCTATGTCGTTTCCACTGGCCAAGTGCTGAAGTGCTAATTAGGAGCTAGCAAACAGGCTTCTATTTGAGTAGCTGCGGTTAATAAGGGAGTGGGAGACGCCTGGGACACTCTCCTGATAAAGCCTCTAATCTCGCAACAGATCACCTCCGCTCTGCTGTCCCCACGGCACGCTCCACTGTTTCATCACCTCGTCACTTGCCTCCCATCTGTGTCCTCTTTCGCTCTTTGTCTTTCTTTATCGCTCCCTCTCTCTCTTCTTTTTTTGTCTTTTTCATCTCTCTCTCTCTCTCTCTGTCCCCTAGTCTCTTGGAGTCTTCCTGATACTCTCATGGTACAGTAGTTGTTACCTGCTCTGGTTATTTCTGGTGCAAAGTTGTCACGTTTCTCTCTCTCTCCGTTTCTCTCTTGTCTTTTTCTTTCATATTTCTCCTCTCTTTCTTTGTTTTGTCTCACTCTATCTCTCTCTCTACTTCTCTCTCTCTTTCTCTCTCTCTCACGTTTGCTGGTGTGTTGTTCTTACCTGGCCTGGCGTTCTCTGGTACTGAGCCATTGTAGACCTGGTTCTGGAACTCGGGTCGGTTGTCGTTCATGTCGATGACGTTGATGTACAGGTCAATGGGCGTCTCCACCTGGATGCCGTTCATGTCCACTGCATGCGCTCGCAGCTGGATGGACAGAGAGAGTTTGTCAAGGCTCAATTCACAGACAGAATCACAAGCAGACAAACTTAAGTGCTACTCATTTTCTGTGCACAGGGTATGATAGCTTGGTGTACACTATGAAGTATGAAAATAGTCTTGTATATAAAAAAGTCACAGACACATACACATACACACAATGCACACACACAGACACAGACACACACACACACACACACACACACACACACACACACACACACACACACACAGAGGCCTGTGTGATGTGTTGGTCTAACTTGCAGGAGCGGGAGGGAAGGGACACACACACCGGAGACTGAAAGGGCTCAGACTACAGCTGCCCCTCCCAAGGCTCCACTAAGCCCGGCTGAATCTGCTTTCGGATAAAAAAGGGACATTTCCATCTGTGGGAACTTTCTGTGTATACACTCACACTCATACACACACACACACACACACACACACACACACACACACACAATTTTATGACATTCAAGCTCTTACTCAGTGGGCCTAAGCACTGACTAAGGCATATGCTGCTGGTGTAGCTCTGCTAGAAAATAAGCCAAAGCCATAATACATGAAAAATCACCACAATAATAAAACGAAACCCATGCCACATAAACCATCACATAATACCTCACTTCTTTGCGGACTGCCTCTTAAAATATGTAATTAATGATCATTTTTTGTTAGGAACATCATTTCTACGATAGCTCTTTTACACAGTGATAATAATCAAATCACATAATCTTACAGGGAAAGGGATTTTAAGGGCTTTTTTCACTTTAATTAAATGTATGATACACAAAACCTGTTAAACTCAAAAGACTGCCAGGATTTTTATGCATTTCTGAGGGATTTCAAACATTTCTCTCGGCTTGTTAACTGTGACCTTGCTCTCTATTTTTTTCTTGCTCTTCTTCCTTCCATACAGATAAGTATATTGAGAGGCTGCTGCTGAAGTACAACCAGCCTCTCTGATGAATCTTGGATTCCACTACAAAGTTTTGGCATCACATTAATGTTGAAATCGATACTGAGGCATAACTCAACAGGAAGCCTCTGCTCTCACAACACAATAAATGAAAACAAAATGTTTGAGGAAAGAGAAAAAAATAAACATGAGTCCAACCAGCTACAATATCCCCCCATTAATACCCCCTCTGTCCTCACCTTGGACATTGGCATCTGTAGGTGGAAACGTATAGCTCTGATCACAAACCACAAAGGTTTCTGAGCCAGTCCAGGTATGAAGTTTTAATCAATACCAAATGATTTATTCATCCAAAGTCTGATGCCTGTTGCGTATGGAAGATTGTATATTAATCATAATATTCTTGAGAATGCCCATCTGAGATAGCAACAGACAAGAAAAGATGTTCCGAACGAATAAATCACCAAAGGGCTTGTTCACTGGGAAGGCGACACCGGGAGTCCAAGGTAAACAAATGACATTTTGGAGTGAAATTTCACGTCCCTGCTCCTTTCCATAAACCTGCCTCCATCTTCTCCACCACATGCTCTTTCACTTGCAATGTACAATGTACAATCACAATGTACAATCACACACACCAAAACAACTCTTTACCTAGTCCCTCTAGTTCCCATCTTGAAACACTTCTTGATTCTAAGTAACCTTGTATAGCACAAATAAATAGGACTTGTAAGAAGGGTAAATGGAGGGCTATCTTGAGTTTTGCATTTTCAAACAAATCCCATGGATCATGAGAGCAGTGCTCGGGGTAACAGACAGCACAGTAACAGGTGTTAGTTAATATGGAGTCTTTGTCAAGTAGTTTGTGGGTTGTCGAGACAGAGGCAGCCTAGTCTGTGGCGAGTCTCAAAGAGGTTCCACCTTCAGCATTTCAGCAAGTTGTGCCTTTACATGCAGTCTAGACGAGTAGTGGGAGGATGAGCTCAGAGCGCATCCTCACTGCTGTGGCCTTACTTTCAGTGCTATCCTATACGTTCACCCGGCGCACACAGACAACCTGCGAGGAAGACAGACCGTCTCACAGACCTCCGAGAGATGGAACCCAAGACAGTGGGAGGAGAAAGAGAGAGAGAGGAAATGCTGAAAGACAAGAGACGAGAAATCTAAAGTGCTTGTCAGAGCTGTGGCCTCTGTGGCAGAAACAGAAAAGAGACTATCGCAACTTCTTCACCCTTTCCCTGGCCCAGAGCCTTCTCCTTCCACCAACACCCCCCCCCCCCCCTCACACACACACGCACCACGCACACACACACACATACACACACGCACCATGCACACACACACACACACACACACACACACACACACACGCACACACACACACACACACACACTGATGCATATCCTCTCCATGTCTCTGCCCCTCTTCCACCCATCCTCCTCCCCCACGAAAATTGGCGCGGCAGGTCTCACAGAGGTTAATTTGACTTTACTTTTTCCCCACACATCGTCTGATCCGCCGGTGCACCCAATATACGCAGCGGATGGTGGCTCGGGCGCTCTTGACTGGGTGCGGAGGAAGTTATCGCCCGCGCCACTAGGATCTACGTAATTCAATAACATTACAAGTCAAAAGATTACCGCCGCGTTTAAAAAGAAGCCGAAATGTAATTCGGTGCCGGAATTAAAGTTATTATCTTTAAAAAACGTCCAGGTGAGGAGCGAGGGAGGTAAGGGGGGGGGGGGGGGTGTATTGTAAAAAAATATATCAAATAAATAAATAAAAGGGGAGCAACTCAAAAGTGCTCACAGTCCCTGACAGGCTCCTGCTCCGGCCTGCGCACGTAGATAACTACCAGCCGCTGTGTTTCTGGGGACTGGCGATTGGACACTGCGAGGGGGCTTTTTTATCAACTTTGTTTGTTCTTTTTTCCACTCCGATGAGAGGTGGCTAGAAAGTGCCTACCAGCTCTCCGACTGTGTACTGTATGTGAAAGCCACTCCAGCATCAAAATGTATGGAAATGCCAAGTGGCGAATACTCAGCCGTGAGTAATCCTAGTCGAAGACAGACTTTCCCTGCACACTCCCATTGTTCTTTCTATCTTCTCCTTTCAGATAAAAAAAAATCCTGTTCAGATGTTTAAAGCTTTGATGATAACTCTGGCAAATAAATAAATAAATAAACAAAAAAAAGTCAAAACTCTTTAGCCTAGTCCGCCTTATAATATCTTATCTGGTCCTCCCTGCAGCTTTTATTCATAGGAGGCTGAACAGGTCAGCCAGGGAGAAAGTCATGAGATTGGATGGGGAAAAGATCCATAGTGAAACCTTGGACTGAACGTTAGCACTCCATCTCAGTCAGGGCACATTCAGGAAATACACAGACTAGTCTTGGCACAGGGAGGATGCAATCGCATGGAACTTTAAACTCCTCAACTCTCCCTCTCTCTCTTTCTCTCTCTCCCTGACTCTTTCTCTCCCTTGCTTTCTCTCTCATTCTCTTGCTCTCCTTCTCACTCAGGCAAATCCATTCTTTACCTCCGGCAGCAGCGGCTTAAACAGGCTGCTCACGCTGCTCAATACACTGTATACAAAAAAAGTGTTCAGTTCATCTGACCTGTCCTTTTTGCCCCCCTTCATCTTGTCAGGTAGGAGAGGACTGCAGAGAGAAACAAGTTTGCTGTGTCTAGACCAGTTATATGCTGTAGGTGGAGCACCTCCCCTGTGACTATCTCTGATCTGCGGCCTGCAGCGGGCAGCCCAGGCCCAGTGGACCGTTAAAGCACTGAAGCAGCAGAGCCTCTAGCGTGACGAGCACAGGAGAGAGCAGGATGAAGGAGGGAGAAGAGAGAGGGAGAGGGAGGGTATTAAGACTAACGAGTACAGCCATTCGAGGGGAGGCCTTTTGGGACATGGTCCGAGGTCAGCGCTGGCACCTCTCAAAGAGCCCATAACCAGTCGAAAATGCAGTAGAAACTACATTACAACCTGTGACACAATAACATACTAGCATATTCATAAACTCACGCTAGCTAGAATTAGCATGGCTATCTTTGTATAACAGTTCATTTAGTTTCATATGCTTCCCAGTAGCATAATGTAATGCATATTCAAAACTTCCAAACTGCTGGTGTTACTGAGATGGGAAAATTATATGGAGATGACATTGTCTTAAGTACTTAAGTGCTCTACATGTTCGATCCGACAGATAAAAGCTAGTTCAAATGATCAATTGAAAACCGATCAAAATCTTTTACATCAAACAGTGACTCCTCAAAGTGAATGCATTCCTGGTTTCATCAGGAGAAAGCATTGAAAAAGCCCTATAAAAGACTTCTGTGGTAACTCATTACCAAATGAATGGATGGATGACTGTTGCTGTGTGATGCTTTTATGAATCACTCACAGCACAAACACATGGGGAGATCTCCAGTACTTCAGCACTTTTAACATCACATTAAAATCTGGCGGAGCACTTCATATTTCATTTTAAGTGCCTGGCAATGCAACAGAAGGCTTCATAAAGCTTCACAAAAGCATACACAGACCATGAAAGAGAATGCACATTGTGTGTTTGAGTGTGTGTATGTGTGTGTCTGTGTGTGTACGTTATAAATGTGTGCATGGAGATATCCCCCCCCCCCCCCCCCCCCACACACACACACACACTACCTGCTCATTACTGAAGATGTGAGAGCAGCCGTGAGAAAGCTGGGGCAGTGTTGGTGTCAAGCGGCTCTGGTCAGCCTCCTAAACAAGGCTGTTTCACAATCAATACCTGAGAGAACAAAGCAACTAACTACAGGAGCACTGCACTGACAGAGAGAAAGAGAGATTCAGAGAGAGAAAAGAGAGAGATGGATAGAGAGATAGATTAAAGTGTGAAAGAATGTGTGTGAGGTGTGAATGTGTTGCTGACTGTCATGTGCGGGTTAATTATGATAACCAGTAGGTTAAACTGCAGGAATAGCTACTGTACAACAGTTTATATGTAGACAGCAAAGCCACAGCCTTCATTGAAGGGTGATGTGATTTTTCTGGATATTATTGTCTTTACAGTACCTGTCCAATTTATTTACCAATCCATTTACTGTGATTCAGTCAGTGATATCTTATATTGATATGGCTAATGCGCCGCATTTTTTGTTTACATGTCCTGGCTCATTAATTAGCCCATGACATATCACTATTCTCATCCGCCATGCAGGTTTGAATCAGTTACGGGAGTCCTGTCAGAGACTGACGGCAGTATGCTCCGGATCGCATTTTGAGGTGTTATGATGATGATTTTTCATTTTAGTAGTCTGCCTGCTTCCTTCTGACATCAACTAGACCAATAAAAAATGGAAAACAGCGTGAATGCCTCAAAACACGCATACACAACAGGACTAAACAGGTCTTTCATTAGTCGAGACAGCCACACACACCTCCCCAGCTCCTGCGAACACAACGTGCGCTACGCTAACGTGCCTAATTGACAGCGGGAGCCAGGCTTTGTCGAGGGCGTCCCGCTAGACATTTTTATCATCTCCCGACAAGGCTGATCAATTTAACGAGTTAAAAGCTCCAAAATGGATAATAAGTGGAGTACAACCCCATCCCCCATGCCGAAGAATCAGTGAGAGACTGTTTTATTTTATGGGGGTGGGTTTAATTCAATAAAAAGGATGAAAAATAACACACAATATCTCTGTATGACAAATGTACCTGCATAGCGAGATTGAGTATTTCAGAGCTGTATTCTTTTATTGGAGGTATCACATTTCATTAAGAACTTTATTGCTTATGAAAAGCTGGTGACAACAAACAATGGGCATCATTGTCACTCTAGATTGTGTGTGTGTGTGTGTGTGTGTGTGTGTGTGCGTGCGTGCGTGCATATGTGCATGCGTGTGTGTGTGTGTGTGTGCATGTGTTGGGATGTGTGCTGTAATGTATGTGCTGTGCATTTTCCAGTGCAATACACATTTATATATTCACAGAGCCAATTTGCATGGATGTGTGAGAGTGGGTGAGGTACTTACATGGTAGAATGAGCGCTCCTCTCTGTCCAGTGGCCTGGTGACGGACATTTTCCCCGTCACAGGCTGAATCTGGAACACCTCATTGGGTGGCTGGTCAGCTCCTGCCCCTGTGATGCTGTAGCGGATCTGATTGGACTTGTCCTTGTCCGAGCGAATCTGCAGGGGGAAGCAACACACCAAACATGAGAATGAAGAAGAACACCGACAGACAGTTCAAGGTCACGGACACGGCTAGCTGTGGCGGTGCAGGTGACCAAGGCCTCGTTTGGCTCCCGACAGCCACAGAATTTCACACACCCTTCTGAACCGAGAGGCGGTCATGAGGTGGATGGGCATTCCGGCTCGATGGCACCAGATGGAACGAATTTATTGGATTTGGTTGGAATTGCTCAGAGCAGCGAGGAGGTGAGGCTTGTCATTGTTATCACGGGTGGCCTGTAATACCGGATGGCCGTGCCATACCAAGAAAAAGATGGCGGGCCAATCACAGTGAAACGAGTCAGAAGTGTCTTACAGCTCCCCCAGCATACTCAGACAAATGCCCCATCTCCACCCAATACCCCACCATATCTCACAGCATTTATACACAAACGCCCATCAAGGAGCACTCCACACACTCTCAATCACCCTAACATACCCATACACACACATAAAGACATCCAAAGGTCAAATAATGGCATGTACTGTACACTACAGTGTACAAATACTCACTGATATGACTCAACATGATATCACACACACACACACACACACACACACACACACACACACAGACCCACAAATGGGACTGATCTTTTGCCCATTTATCCCCCACATAGTCCATCATGAGCCGTGTGAGCAGCAAACAGCCCTCCGAGCACGCACAATCATTGCGGCAATCAGATAAACACGAACATTCATCATATCTCCGCTCTAGCGGCCAGCCATATAGCCGCGGATTTCATTAGCACCACAGAGGGATGCAGAGCACATTATGTTCTGTGGAATTGAAGCACTTCAAAGGCAAAATTCAATAATTCTCCCTCCTTTCGGGGCGAGCAAATAAATCAACATGCGTGCACAATTGCCATCCCTCTTCACTTTGAACTTCTCTGACAGGCAGAGAGTCCGCGAAGCAGGGCTGGTAAGACCATTAGAAGGGGGATTCAATTTTCTCTCGGAACGGCAACGGTGGGGGAGAGAAGAGTGGCTAACGCAAAAGTGCCTCGAAAAAAACGTGGGGGCCAGTACTGCAAAAAAAAAAAAATGAAAATAATAACAATAATGACAGGAGTATTTTCAGACTTCACTGTGAGTAACTAAACTAATGTGTTGAATAACAAGCAGCTACCTGCTTTAAATATAATCAGAAATCTCCTGCAGCATGGACAGATGCACACCAGCACACATGACTTCTCTCTTCCCCTCTCTTTGCTGCTTGCTACAGTATCTCTCTCTACCTCTTCTCTTTTACTATTTCTCTCTCTCTCTCTCTTCTTGTTCTCCTCTGCCTCTCAATGCATTAGAGTACCTCTGGCACCTATTCTCCCCCAAATGACTGGCTGGTGTGTCACCATTAGGCAGGTGAGGTGTGGAATGTGTGTGTGTGTGTGTGGGGGGGGGGGGCGCTGGTACATCGGATCCATTGCGCACGGGGCTATTAACAGGAGCCACGTCCGCTGGGCTGCCTCTCCCAATGCTCCACGGCCAGAGAGAGAGAGAAAGGGAGAAGAGAGAGGTAGAGAGGGAGAGAGAGAGAGATGTTGGCTGCATTAAGTGCACTGAGAGGCCTGTGATTGGGTTTGGAGTGTGGTGGTAATTGGGTCTCATTTCAGGGAATCTTTCCATTTAGGCCCCAAATTGGGGTCCTAGCGGGGCCCTCCGATCTCACGCCATTACGGGCAAGAGAGAGAGAGAGAGAGAGATGCACAGGAACACACACACACACACACATACACACACACTGCTGCTATTTTGGAGGGACTGTGAGTCATCCTTGATATCCGCCCCTCCTGGGCCTCGGCTGCATCTTATTTGGCCAGAAAAATGCGGGGACGAGGCACCCGGGTTACAATCTCCCCCACTCGGGCCCGCGCATCTCCAGTAAATCCCAGGGACCAATTTGACGGCATATCTGACAGAGTGGTGTGTGTCTCTCCCGGGGAGAGGACTGGCACGGAGTGATGAGGTTGGGTGAGGGGGGTGTGGGGGTTGGGGGGGATGTGGAGCGGAGCGGAGCGATAGGCCACCGTCGACACCTGTCACCCCAGCGCTCCCCAAACTGCGTTAACAACCATTCAATGGCTCATAAGGCACCCAACTACAGGGCTACTGGATATGGAAGTGTCATCCCAGAATGTTAGGAGCTGCAGTCCCGGGGGCCTCTCCAACACACACACAACACACACACACACACACACCCCAACTCACACCTACACACACACAAACACACACACATACTGACATGCACGTGTTCTTTGCAGCAAGACAGCAGGACGGACGGGCTCTGACAGTGAGAGGAGCTGACTCTTGAGAGAGAGAGAGAGAGGAGAGAGAGAGAGAGGAGAGAGAGAGAGAGAGAGAGAGAGAGAGAGAGAGGAGGAGAGAGAGAGAGAGAGAGAAGCAGAAGACAAAATGAGAGAGAGGTGGGGGAAGACCATATGAGAGGAGAGAGAGAGAGGAGAGAGAGAGAGAGAGAGAGAGAGAGAGAGAGAGAGAGAGAGAGAGAGAGAGAGAGAGAGAGAGAGAGAGAGAGAGAGAGAGAGAGAGAGAGTGGTGAATTAGTGATGGTGACGAGCAGGTCCGGCGTGACACTGTCTGATCTTGCGGTCCCGTCTCCAGACGTCTCCTGTCAGCGGAGACCTTTATCACACACTAATGATTCCAAACTGTCAAAGAACAAACCAGAAGAGTTGGCCTACAGAGAAGAAAAGTAGTCAGGGAGAAGATGAGAAAAGGTAGAAGACAGAGAAAGAAAGTAGAGAAAGTAGGAGAGAGAGAGTGATTGAGAGAGAGAGTTTAGAGGAAGGAGGGAGACAGAGATGAATAGAGGAACAAAGAAACATGATGGACATATGAGAGAAAATTAGCATGGTGGTGGCATGTCTGTCTCTCTCTCTCTCTGTGCGTGTGTGTGTGTGTGCTCGCGCACTTCTCTGCCTGT
>NC_055963.1:29953512-29972519 GCF_018492685.1 Alosa sapidissima
TATAAGCTGTAGTCGTATGGCCAGACAGGGTGATCCCGAGGTCCCTGCGAAGCATGAGCAGGATAATTAGGACCAGGCAGAGGCGAGAGTCCTGGAGGAGCCCTCGCCTCGCTGGGCGCCAGGGGTGGGGTGGGCTCTCCGCCCGAGTGCCAGTCTAAACGCCAGGCGGCATGACAAGCGGAGGCGGGAGGAGACTGTGAACAAGACTGAGAGGGATGATTGGCCCGAGAGAGAGAGAGAGGAGAGAGAGAGAGAGAGAGAGAGAGAGACAGGGAGAGAGAGAGAGAGAGAGAGAGAGAGGTGGGGGGAGAGATTAAAAGACAAGAGAGAACAAGAGACGAGGAGAAAGAGAGCAGCACAGAGAGATAGAGTGGTGTAGGATATACCGATATAAATTTATTATGTGTGTAGGCCTATGTGTGTGAGGGACAGTGTTTGATGGCTTTAGTAAGAGCTGTCAGTCTTAATTAAGACACCTCGATCCCAAATCTCTCTGCTCTAGGTGCCTCTGTTTAAGACAGGCGTATTTTTAAATGGAGGAGATGGTGCTAACAAACTTGACAGCTAATTATGTTTTGATATTTCGGGCATGTGTGAATCTAGCTCTGGGCAACAAGTAAACAACACTGATATATACATACAAACATGCATGCACACACACACATACACACACACACACACACACACACACACACACACACACACACTCTAACACAAAAAAGGAAGAATGTCGTGAGAAATGTCTCGAAGCTCTTGAGCCTTACGTCACTCCATGCCCAAAAAAGGTTGTGAAAGATTACACTATCCCTATAAATAGCTTTTCACATGACAGGTGGTGAACGAATCATTCTCACCTGGTGCAGGTGCAGAAGTATGGATGACTTGTGTCTTTCTCTCCCTCTCTTTCTCTCTGTCTCTGTCTCTATTTCTAAACCCTTCTTATTCTTTCTCTCACCAACTCTTCATCATCCCTCATTCTCTCTCTCTCTCATTCTCTCTATCTCTTCCATTGCCTCCTTTTCCCTTTTTTTTAGGCTCAACAGCTGTTCTAAAATAAGTGCTATCATTAATGTATGAGTGGGTCGAGGCGGCTGCGAACAGCACAGGCTTCCGAGGCGCTGTGAGCTGACACAATCCATGTTAGCTAGATCCCCCTGGCTGCATGCCCTGGCACACACGCTAACACTCATACACACAGACACACACACACACACAGACACACACACACAGACACACACACACACACACACACACACACACACACACACACACACACACACACACGCTAACACTCACACACACACACACACATGCTAACACTCACACACACACACACACACACACACACACACACACACACACACACACACACACACACACACACACACACACGCTAACACTCATACACACAGACACACACACACACAGTCACACAGCCTGGTCCCATGTGGGAGGGGTCGAAAACAAAATGAGACTTCCACTGTCTGATGTAGGGGTCTATTTCATGTTTGGTATCGATTGCAGTCTTTACTCGGTGGCCAGAGGTGGGTGGTGTACAGTCAAGAGTATGTCAATATTGGAGAAGATGAAGACAAGCCCACAGCCAGTGGTGCATTTCTAAATAGTTTCAGTTCTTTGAGAATGCTTTACTTTCTACAGAGTAATTTCTTTTGCGTGGGAGGTATTGTGTTTATTGACAGATTAAATATACATTAGAGATGTTTCCTGCAAAGCGAAGAGAAAGATAGAAGTGGCGAGAGCGATATATATATATATATATATATATATATATATATATATATATATATATAGAGAGAGAGAGAGAGAGAGAGAGAGAGAGAGACAGAGAGAGAAATAAATAAAGAAACAAGAAGTTGCATCCCAATCTGTGCAAAAAGGCTGGGAGTTTGAGCCACACGTTTCCTGGTTAAGAGGGAGAGAGCGGGATGTGTGTGTGTGTGTCAACTCTCGCTGATGTGTGTGTTCAGACCACTCTCCCAGGTGCCGTCTCATCTGAGGCTACACAAATACACACGCCTGCACCTCTCCGCTGAGATCCCTCGCTTGTCTAACTCACACACACACACACACACACACACACACACACACACACACACACACACACACACAGTACCTCTTGACACATGCACACAAGCAGAAAACCTGTCACTGTGGCGGGATCTTGGGCTACAAAACTCCCTAGCCTGTCACTGCCTTGAGAACTACTGCTACAAACGCGCCCCTGTACAAAACTAGGCCCCAGCCTGTCATATCCCTGCCAATTAGGGACCCATATGTGTGTGTGTATGTGTATGAGCCTGTATGTATACATGTGTGTGTGTGTGTGTGTGTGTGTGTGTGTGTGTGTGTGTGTGTGTGTGTGTGTGTGTGTGTGTGTGTGTATGTATGTGCATGCCTGTGTGTGTGTGTGTGTGTGTGTGTGTTTGCGTGTGTGTGTTTGCGTGTGTGCGTGTGTGTGTGTGTGTGTGTGTGTGTATGTATGTGCATGCCTGTGTGTGTGTGTGTGTGTGTGTGTGTGTGTGTGTGTGTGTGTGTGTGTGTGTGTGTGTGTATGTATGTGCATGCCTGTGTGTGTGTGTGTGTGTGTGTGTGTGTGTGTGTGTGTGTGTGTTTAGTAGGACTGACAGTCACACACACACAGCACCAGCCAGGCTTACCCTCTCACCCATCTCTAATAAAATGCTACAGAATCACACACAAATTGCACACACCACAGGACTGCCACACCGGCCATCAGCGCGCACGCGTGTGTGTGACCTCCTATTGTGACCTATTGTATGACGACCGCTTTGAAGAGCCAACATGGAGGCTCTGACCAACACGGGGAACAGACATGGGACAGTTTTTATGGCATCTAGTCACCACAGAGACTAGAACACCACAGGCTGAAACGGCCAACGGACAACCAGGAGAGCACATTGATATCTATATAAAGAACAATGCATTCTGATCTGAAACCAGGCCCCTGCATTGAGGTTGCCAGATTGTGTATGAAATACACCCTACACATACACGATCACTTAGTTTCAATTTCAACCGTTTTGTCATAGGCCAACCCAAAACCCAAATAAGGAAGTGGGTGCCAACTGCGCAGCCTAGGTCTCGTCGTAAGCAAGCGGGCTAGATGAATGGCCTACTCCAGAATTAGCTGTTGTGAAATTGTTGGGAATTTAATTGATTAACACATCACATAAACTGTTATTGAGTGTTGTTGATACACTGAACTTGTTCCCTCGGAACCAAATCTGACAGCAAGCAGCTTTGGAGTTTTGGAAGTAGGCTGCAGGCAGGCAGCTGGTGGATACATAACATGGCATGCGTAAGGTAATGGTAAGGTAAAAGCAACGACCGAAATGCAGTGTTGAAACACGTGTATGAAACGTATTAAATTTGCAAACACAGATCCGGTATAAACCCCCCCCGAAAAAAAATCTCCCGTTTTTGGAAAGCTAAATGTTGACAGGTATGGTGTTGACTGAGTGCAAACATGTACAGATCATTTTCTGCAGAAACTCCCCCTAACACACACACACACACACACACACACACACACACTGGACTATCGCTGAGAGTTAAACAAACACGCAGCAGTTTTGTCGGGAGTCAGCAGAGCTTGAGCATTAGCTGCTCCCTTTCTCTCCTCTCCCTCTCTTTCTCCCTCTATCTCCGTCCTCCTTTTTTAACTTTGAGCTTTTGCTGTCTTTCATCTCCGAGACTAGATCTCTTCAAACGTACGTCAGCTCGCTGGCAAAGCGAACCTTTTGTTCACGATGCACACAGACATTTCAAACATGCAGCATTACCAAGACTGACTCCCACATACTACTGCTCATGCAAGCATATGTGCACGGTCAATCAGTCCAAACAAGCACCCCCCCTCCTCCTCCAAAAAAAAGGCGAGTCCACATATACCACCCAAACACATATAAAAGCAACAAAAATGCAAGCAGAGATAAACAAGTTCACACACACACACACACACACACACACACACACACACACACACACACACACACACACACACACACACAAACACACACACACACACACAGAGTCTGACAAAAACAGCCAAACTGACACATGAAGAAACCCTAGTTGGCATGGCTGTCCCTGTAGAGAGGTGTGGGAGAGCTGCTTTAGAATAACGGGGTAATTTGTCCTCTTGGGAGGCGTGTCAGACTGGGGAAGAGGCAGTATGGCGGGGATTAGGTCCTTCGAGGAGGAGAGCCCAGTCCTCGGAGAGGTGTCTAGCGTCCATTAGCACAGATGGAGGGAGAGAGAGAGAGAGAGAGAGAGAGAGAGAGAGAGAGAGAGAGAGAGAGAGAGAGGCCAAGTGGAGAACAGCAGAGAACGGAACAGGCCTCAAGCAGAGTGGAGTGGATGTATGCCTTTTCATTTGCCATGGCTGGCATTTCACTGAAGTTTTTGTGATAACAAGATATAAAGATACAAATAAACCCACATTATGTGCAGAATAGGCTCTGCATGTTCTACAAAATTATACTATCTCATCCTGACATTTCTGAATCTATAACAAAAAAACATTAAAAAACAACAAAAATAGAATAACAAAAACATCTCAGCGAAATTAATATTGTTTGCCGATATTTGTGTTACGCAAACACACACACACACATACACTAAAAGGTAATTCAAGCCTTTTGTGTATAATAAATAAGACTTTCTAGCCTGACAAATAACACTTTCTGGTTCAGTAACGAAACAAAATAAAATCACCGCAGTGCTCAGTTTACGCAGCAGCCTATTATGTGATCCCTGTGCTTGACAGCAGAGGCGGAGGGTGTGCCTAGGCCTGGGGTGTCTGTCAGGCACTAATTTCACCGCAATCACCAGAAAAAAAATAGGAAAACATTCATTATTCTGCTTGAATTGGTTCAGCAGAATGGTGTCAGTCACAGGAAGCAAACACATTCCGAGTTCAATTATGAAAAGAGGCGTTGTGACTGATTGAAGATTTCGAGGGGTGTCAGGAGAGCAAACTCATTCCCAGAGCGGTGGCAACTATCACAAAGTCATGTGGTTTGCGCAACTTTTCCTTTCAGAGAGTTTATTTGTGAAAACCTTCACAGCGACACCCTCACTGTCTCTTTCTCTCACAGCTAAATTATGTCCTTCTCACTCCTTCCTCTCTCTCTCTCTCTCTCACACATACACACACACACATGCATACACATGCGCGTACACATGTACACACAGTACACTCTGTCTTGATGCCAATTTCCCAGATGATGCAGATGGGTGAGAAGACAAGGTGACAGGGAAGATATAGAAACAGCTGTGAGAAACACAAAGATGAGAATGTGTGTGTGTGTGTGTGTGTGTGTGTGTGTGTGTGTGTGTGTGTGTGCGTGTGCATGCGTGTGGGAGCATGTGCGTGCGTGTGGGAGCGGGTGTATGTGCATGCATTAGCACATGGTCTGCAATACCTGATGTGCCTATGAACACCTTGCCATCTCACATGAAAAGTCTTTGCCGTTTTAGTTAATGAGCAATCATGGCTTGTCTAATGTGCTCAGTTAGCCAGAAATGCAGAAATACAGCAGCTAGACAGAAATGATTGTGGTCTAGGGCCTGGGCTCCACTAATGATCACAGACTCCAGATAACACAATGCCCGCGAGGGGGAGACGCTTTCACAATTAATCACAAATTGTTCCCCGGTAACAAGGCCGTTCCACCATGCCTGTGCCAATAAAAAAATGACACGCGGCGGTTAGCAGTTCTGGAGACACTCGTATTGTTTCCACAGGTCTGCGTGAGGCCCTGCAGCAATGACAGTAATTGAAATCTGAGCTTGAGCTGCTGCCTCACAAAAAGATACAATAAAATTACGATGGTCATTATTGACTAAACACACACACATACACACACACACACACACACACACACACACACACACACACACACACACACACACACACACCTAGAGTACAACCAGCTGCTAAGCTGCTAGCTCAGGTAGCTGATAATGTTACAGTAGGTAACGTTGCTAACCGGTTTACATAGGATTAAATGGTTCCATGAGACGGACATTATCTTTACAAAATTCGGCAATGTTTAATATACACTTGAAAGATCATGTCAAAATAAGATTACCTCATGATAACTCATTAAAAGATGCTTAGAACTGTCACATATATATTAGTGCTGGTTATGTCTACGTAATGCCTTTAATGCGCTTTACAGAGAGTTAGACTAACAGAGAAAAAAAAGAAAGAAAAGAAGGCCCATGGGTAACAGGGGATATGTATTGGAGATACATATAGGAAGTAACCTCGAGCAGATCCACGACTCAAGGGCCTGACGCATCTGCCTAGGGTCAGATACAGGACAGTAAGGTCTGTATACATGACAAATGCATAAGTTAGTCAGGTGTAGAGAACAGGTGTACTCACAATGGAATAAGAACATTTCTGATGCAATGTTTGTAAATATAAAAATGGTCTAAAAAAGACCAAAGATGGATGCTGATGTACAGTAAAACCTCCTTCCACACACACACACACACACACACACACAGAGACAGACACACGCACGCACGCACGCACGCACGCACGCACATACACACACACACACACACGCGCGCACGCACACCTCCCCGCTGAGATGGTTTCCTTTGGAAATCAATCTGCCTGTATGCCCTCAGTTCTGGAGGGCATCGAGCCAGAGGGGGCAGACCATGTTACCATGGTGCCTCCCTGGGCTTCCCTCTGCGGTGGTGTTTTCCTCCCTAAGACATTCAATCCCCTCTCTGTTCTCAGGTCAGTTCAATTCTTACAGTGCTCTTTGGCAGGACCACGCTTTGTCAGGCTGCTTCTCCGTGAATTTGAGAAACCTCAAAGGACAGGCATGAGGCAGAGAAGAAAGAGGAGCAGAGAGGCTATAAACAACAGGGTTCTTGCAGGTTTTAATAAGTCAAATTTAAGACCTTTTTAAGACATTTTTAAGACCATAAAGATTGAAATTTAAGATCTACACGACGCATTACCCAAAAACATTCAAATCAAAGAAATTCTGAAAAAATCATTGAAAAGTTGTTGAAAAAGCATTAATTTCATTTACAGATAAAGCAATCAAACTAGTAACCTTCCACACCCAACGTCTACAACCCAACTGATTTTTACATTGCTCACTTGTAGTATACTCAAGGAAAAATATCCGTGTCACGTACCAAATGCCCTAAACCTTAAGCACAAAATGAAAATAATCTAAAACAAACTAGCCCTCAAATAGAATAGATTTCAGCAAGGAAGTCAAAAATGAGACGAGTTGAAACTGGGTGTGAAAGTGTTTTGGGTGGACACTCTGCACTTGTGTACCACTTGTAACCAACAGCAGACATCGCTGTGATCTAGCCAGTGTTGCCACAATTACCTTGAAAAAGTAATCTGATTACTCCTTTAAAAAGTAACTTAGTTACTTTTAAAATCAAGCAATCAGTAATGTAACTGAGTTAGATTACAAGTTACTTTATTAGTTACTTTCAGCAGCTGCCGACAACACCCCCCGCCGCCTCAACATAAAAATGACAACCGGTTTTGCCAATACTCACTTTATTGGAAATGCATTTTAACAGTAATGTCAACAATGTATAGCAGACATCCCAACCTGAAAAAAAGTAATTTTAGGGAGGTAGCCTTTTAGCCTACTTAGATACTGAAATTCAGATGTTTGTTCAATAATGTCTAGTCAGTACACCAAATAAGGAAGGCCTATAGATATAAATTGTGATGATAGAATATGTAGATTTTGGTAGTTTGGGCTTTTCGTTTTCAAAAAGAGAACAAACGGGAGAGCGCGGTGCTTGCAAAGAAAAGGCTTTTCATGTAGCCTTGGAAACTAGCCATCTAGTATAGGCCTGAATAATAGCAAATTAAATGACACTTGTTAAACTCACCTCAACAAGTCTTTTGCAGCCAATGCTACAACATGGTGCAACAATCTAATATTAAAATAATTACAATTATTTATGTCTCTGTGTGGTATATAACCTCCTTGGGATGCTTACATGCAGATGTCAAAGTGTTTCTATTTTTCGTATTGATGTGAATTAATGTGTAGATCCGAAGTTTAAATGGTAGGCCTATAGCTGTGACGTGCAGTCACCTGACATCACCGTCAAATCAGAGGATATTTCAGAACTATTAACGTGGACAGCTCCCCTTAAGAACATCTTAAGATCAGTGCATGCGCGTTCACGCTACGAGCATGTTCGGGAAACAGTCGGAAAAACCAAACGAACGATCGTAAGATGAATCGTAGAAAACCCTCTTAAGAGCTTGTCTCCGTCGTTATCGGGGAAGTGGGCCCTGGATGCTCTGTCTTGGATGCGCTTCAGGCACACACGCACCACCCCTCTCTCTCTCCCTCTCCGTCGTGTGCGCGCTAAACTCAGATGCACAAACGATTTGAATTCCCGGTCTGGCTTGCGCGCTCTTGTTCGTTCTAGATTCTGGGAGATTTTATCTAATATGCGAGTGTCAGGGAGCCGCTATCGGGAGACTCCCAGAACTTCGGGAGACTTGGAATGTCTAGCTATACAGCACTTTGTCACCAGCACAGAGTGTACAACGTACCTTAATGTTATCATGTTTAGCGGACACAAACTCAAAATAATGACTGTATACCTAAAATGTGCATCTCTCTCCTCCCTCTATTGTTGTTTATGTTTGTGTTGCTGCGTGGTAGGCTATTACACGTGAGTCATCATGCTGAAAACGTGAGCGTTAATCTCCGAGACAAGAAAAAAGCAAAGAATATATCTTTTACTAAGGTAAATGACATAAATAGTAGGCCTAACACACAGTGACTTGGATAAGTCACTTTAATCTGATTGCTAGAAATAGTAGCGCGTTAGACTCGTTACCGAAAAAAGTGGTCAAAATAGAGTAACGCGGCATCACTGGATCTAGCCATGTCTCGTTGAAAGTAGGCCTACACTTTCCCATTTTCCACACGTAGCCGAACTTTAACAAATTCTGAGGAGACGCAGACGTATTTTGCGGGCAGGTATAGCATTTATCACGGGATTTGTAGATTTATCACTGCGTAGGCTACGTACCAACACCAATATCCCCCAGAAAGAACTACAACACACTAAACCAATGTTCTGAGCATTCTGCTGGTTTTGTTACAATGATAGCAAAGACGCTAAAGCTCTGCTTTGCAAGCTACGACTCAATACTTTTTTGCTACTTTGTAATAACTTTCTGCAGCCAGCGTTTCTGGTAAAATACGATGGTAAAATATTTTTTAGACCTGACTAAATGAATTCTAAGACCTCGGAATGAAAATCTGTCCATTTTTAAGACATTTTAAGGCCTTAAATTTAAAGTTTTGAATTTTAGGCTTTTTAAGACTTTTTAAGACCCCGCGGGAACCCTGAAACAAGCTCAAGCTAGCCAGTCTCAAGCCCACCGGATTGTTTGCTTTATGTCACCACAATGTGGATTTAAATTAGCTACTGTAATTTACAAGTACGTTTTGGCATATGTGAATTAAGCAGAGGGCTTGTGTAGTGAAGGTATGACTATTTTTCTACTGATTCAAACTATATGTCAGGATGAGTGTGTGTATGTGTGTCTCTCTCTCTCGCTCTGTGTGTGTGTGTGTATGTGTGTGTGTGTGATTGAATGTGTAAGGCAAATTAATAGGTTGGCTACATAGAAAAACCTCCATTAGCACAAAGGAACATGAATTAATAGAAGTTGAGCAGTGAATTACTTTACCAATTACAGCGTCAGCAGCACGCCATGGCTTTATTCACAGGACCCCACTCTCAATTGAACGATGGCTAATGCCAAATTAAAGAGGCTATTCTCCCTGGGGTTCACATTGCAGACAATCTCTACCCTCCTTTTCCCTGCATTAGCAAAATAATGGACGCAATATGGGAGAGAGAGAGAGGCAGAAAGAGAGAGAAAATGTCTTCACCTTAACCCGTGTCATATGACTGTCTTCTCTCTCTCTGTCTCTCTCTCTCTCTCCCTCACTCTCTCTCCTTTATTAGGTGATTGATAGAATCTTACTCCCCTCAATCTCAACTGAAAAGTTAAAGGCCGTGTTGCAGGGTTCATTTTCCAACGAATTTGCACAATTTGCTTGTTGATAATAAACATTTAAACTGTTATCCATTGTATTTGATGTTGTTGGGTATCACAAAACGGAATATAATACGAAAAAGCAGGTAATATTTCACAGCATTTGAAGTGATTCTCCTTTCCCCCACAATGCATTGCATTACGTCACCTTGGGGAGACTACAGACCAAAGCCCACCTTGAGACCCTTGAGAATAACGAGAGAGGAGTAAAGAGAGACGAGTAAGGTATTGTTCAGCAGTAGATAGCGCAGATTATAGATAAATATATAGGCTATAGATAGCCTAGATATGTATATAGACAGATAGATAGCTAGATAGATCATGTCATTATGCTGGTCACAGGGGAGCTCCTCGACCAGCGGCCAAAATGCACTCGCTTCCCTAGTTACTGCAGCTCTCCACCACAGTTTCCATCGGGACGGCACAGCCCACACAAGCACCTGCAAAACTGCGACTTGCCCATATTATCTCCCTCTTTGGTAAGCCGTACCCTGACGATGTCAATGGCAATCAATCACGAGCAGTAGTTATCGAAAATATTCATGCTGAAGACACGATCAGCCTAATCGGCGGCGGCTAGAAGCTAAGTAACTGGGGTGGCTCACAGGTGGGACTAAAAAGTTAGCCCAGCTAGCTATCATGATGCTTCATATTCTGATCTTCTGACTAAGTTTGCCCGGTAGCCTACTTATCTGAACTAACGACATGATCACTATCACTAGATATAAAGAACATGTTGACTTTCATTCGGTGCTGTTCACTGACAGTAACAAAAAAAAGTGTCGTAATGTTATAAGCATAATACATTGAACTGAATAGGTGCATTATAGCCTCATAACGAGGCCTCTCAAATTCAGAAAATTGCATTAAACTAAAATCGGAAGACATTGTTATCTTTGTTAGGCCATCGGGTCGTTGTCATATAAATGCTGTAACGAAATTCGAAGTGTAAATATATAAACTTTATGTTGAAAGTGTAACCGCGACCGTTTCCCATAGGAATGAATGTAAAACATATACCCTCCAAAACGAGACCTCCCGAAATTCTGAAAAAATACTAAATTGATATCAGGCACCGTTATTACCATTGGTAGATCATAGGGTAGCTGTGATATAAATGCTGTGACGAAATTCGAAGTGTAAATATACAAACTTTATGTTGAAAGTGTAACCGCGATGTCCATTGAAATGCATTGAAATAAATGAAGCGCAGATCAAGTAGTCCCCAAAGTGACGTCATCAGGGTCATTCTACGAAACCGGTGCCTTTTCACTTTGACATTTTTTTAAAAAATCATGTAGGACAAGCCATATTTTAAGACATCCACATGATATAAGACATATATGACCTGCATAAAAAAATATTTTCCCACCTCAGGCTTAAATCCCTATTAATATTTTCCTTTTTATTGTAGCCCAGGTGTCTTTTTTTTTACCACCCCGTAACGGACAAGATGCGCTCCTTTTAGACATAATGCATAAATTGAATTCAGAACATTTCATGTTTTCCTGTCATAGAAATGTCCTTAATTTGATATTAAAAGTTATAGGTTTGTTTTTTAATTGGAGATTTGCAGAATTTAGATTCTAATCTTCAAACTGTGAATTCCGCATGCCCATTGGTTGGTGTTTTGAACAATATTGGCTATTTTACTCCCTATTGTCAAATTAAAGTTACATGTGTAAATAGGCCCACTTCATCACATTATGATCAAACATTTATTTATGGGCTATTTCACTCACTCTCTAGTATTTTTTTTAAAAAAAACACACGTTATGGGGTGGTAAGTCATGTTACAGGGTGGTAAATCCTGTTACGGGGTGGTTAATTTTGTTTGTTTCCATAATTTAACAATAATTTGATTAGTTCTGGACATATGTGTGGACTGTTAATGTCGTAATAAGGCAAGATCCAAAGTATATATAAACATATTTATTGATATGAAGTTTAAAATGCAAATTTATGTCATGAAATACTACATTCAACATGGATAGATTTCAGAAGATTGAGTACATTCATTTTTGAAATATGATCATAAAATTGGGTACATTGAACAAGATAAAGTACTCTCAGGAGGGGTGTCAAAAGCCTTCATTCTAGCCTTCGCCTACCCTGAAAATCCAGAGTTCTCGCAAGAGCACAATGGAATTGTCTCTGCGAGACACTCTGGCAATGAGCAATGATGCACGTTATTTTTTCCCCTTGCATCCCGTGGAACCAATCAAATCGTATCTGACATAGGCGGGCCAGAGGCGCGCTAAACTGATGACGACAGCGCTGCAACGTTGGAAAACCAATTGCGTCAAAGTCCGGAATCATTCAGATTAAACATTGGTCTGGTGTTATCCAATTGCGTGCAGTGAGATTTTCAAATGCATGCTTGGTGCCACCCCTCGAGTTGGGCCATTACATGATTGTTCGTGGCCAGACCCTTAATCTTTCTAGATTATCAGGGTGTGGATTTTCCAGGCTAGCCTTTGCCTGCTTTCTCCTTTCAGGGCTAGTCCACACGTACCAAACCGATCTTTTTTTCCTCCGTCTTCCCTGGAACCGTATCAAGAATATTTGCGTCCAAACGGATCCATCTCAACACGACTCAACACGTTACTTCATATCCCAGGCCTAGAGGTGGCACTGTTTCTGTTACAGAAATTGACCAAAGCTTGCATGCTGTAGGCTATACAAACAGACAGAATAGGCTACGATGAAAATGGCTAGTGCAAGGAAACCAGAATTGTTTGTGTGGACTGATAGTGAACTGTCAACTGTAGTCAACTGTAAAACTAATAAACTTCATTTTTACGGTTTGTGAAGGGTGCAGTCCCGTCCTTTATTTGGCTAACGCAGGTACAAATAATCTGCTTTACTTTCTTTGGTTGTAGGATAGTCCGCGATTCACATTAGTTTTGGCTATCACCGCAAGTGCATAGGCTACTGAACGCTAGGCCTACCCAAGTTCTAGGCTATTCCGTCGCCACATTTATAATATTGCTATAATACCTTCGTTAGTAACATTTAAACTTACACCGCACTTCCCTAATAAATGGACGGGGCCTCATTCTGTTCCTTCCACTTTTTCCTTAACTGTCGTTGGTCCTCTCACTCAGATCTTTGATCAACAACTTAGTATGAGTATACTCTTTTGATCCCGTGAGGGAAATTTGGTCTCTGCATTTATCCCAATCCGTGAATTAGTGAAACACACTGCGGTGAAGCACACATTAATCCCGGCGCAGTGAGCTGCCTGCTACAGCAGCACTCGGGGAGCAGTGAGGGGTTAGGTGCCTTGCTCAAGGGCACTTCAGCCGTGGCCTACCGGTCGGGGTTCGAACCGGCAACCCTCCGGTTACAAGTCCGAAGCGCTAACCAGTAGGCCACGGCTGTCCCTAACTTCTTCCCTCTTTCGACATCTCGTCTCCATCTTTGCCGCTCCATCTCTAGATACTGCTGCCTCCTCTCTGGATCAGCATTGCAGCGAGCACAGAATAGTCACTGTCGTTCAGCATTACTCATTGGAGCCATGATTGTCTGCAAATTATGAAAATTATCATAATTATTTACACTGACTAGGTGTGTGTGCCAAGTTGAGAGAGACAGAGAGAGAGAGAGAGAGAGTTCATGACTGGGTTGTCACTAGATACACAAAAAAGTACTCACATTTTGAAATGCATTCATTTGCTGTGATGACCGCAGAAACCTCCGTTCTGCTTGTAGTTAGCCCTTCCCAACAAGTCCATCACAACTAGTTAATAATTATTTCTCACCACAATAGTCTCCAGTAGGCTAACATTGGCATGCATACAATATAGTCATAAAATATTAACAGTGACCAATGCATACTGATGAACCAGCATTCAACAGATTAGCTGGTTGCTATGGACTCATTGCTAAGGGCTCACTGCAGAAAGAACAGAGGTTTCCCCCAGTCATCACAGTATGTAAAACTATATATAAATATAATTTTTATGAATTGTGTAATCTAAATGGCAATGACAACCACTCTACATTCCCCTTATCACCCCCTCTACATTCCCCTTACCACCCCATAACGATACAAAGTGTTATGGGGTGGTATGTTACGGGGTGGTAAATTTCACCTCAGAATGACTGCAGCTAGCACTGTAATTGACTAGCTAAGATAGCAAATATACCATTCAGTTTAAAATTTCCTTCACTTTACATTACAGTTGAAAAAACCCCCCTAATTTAACAGTTTCCCTATCTATTATACGTTATGGGGTGGTAAGGTTAAGCTTAACGGACCCTATCTAACTACCAAAAAGAGCAAATAAATCATATCAAATTGTGTGGGAACTTGCCTGCTTGAGACCTTGGCTCCTGCAAGGGTTTGAGTGATGTCATCTGCTGTCTGTGATGTCACTTAAAGAAACAGTGTCTTTGTAATAGCCAGAACATGTAAGCGTTATGGGGTGGTATGTAAAACTACGGGACGAGCATAAATCATGATTTTTGTATGGGAAATCATACTTTTATTTTAAAAAAACATATAGTATAGTATCAAGAGCATATTTTGAATCATGACATTAATGAAAATTTGGTTAAAAAATTAAATGTTCTAATTAATATATTAGGTGCGAATTCCATATGTGACTTTCCGGACATGGGGAAATTGGCCATGTCCTTGGTAAAGATGACTAAAAAGTGTAGGATTTATATTTACAATGACATTGAAATATGCATTATGTAATTCATAACACTTAAATTAACAGGTTTGATCCTTTGAAATACATTTTGACACATTTTTACATTGTTGAGAGCTCATGAAATGGACCGGACGCAAAAGGCACCGGTTTCGTAGAATGACCCATCACCGAATTGCGTACAAAAAACCCGCTAATGCTAAAAACAACAAAACCTGGCATTTAACACCATTTGGAGACATTTTTAAAATGATATACATATATTGAGTGCTTTATGTACCCATTAATCAACAGTGGTGTTTAACCTGCAACACAGGCTTTAAATCATGTCTATTTTTCCCCTCCCAACTCCCCATGGAGTTTGTGACAAGGACAATATCCCAGTGTTCTTGCTTATACATGGACAGACACACACACACTCTCACTCACACACACACACATGCACGCACACACATGCACGCACACATATGCACGCACACACACGCACACACACACACGCACACACACACACACACACACACGCACACACACACAAAGACACACAAACACTCACAGCCATCCAAGATCATGGCATATGAAGCCCCCCACTCTATATAATTAGAATGACAATACAGTCCGTGCACATGAGTGGCACAGAGGGGAGCAGGGGACGGGAGAGGAGTGAAATAAGGAGAGAGAGAGAGAGGAAGAGAGAGAGAGAGAGATAAAGAGTGAAAGAGAGATAAAGAGAAGGGAAGAGAGAGAGGAGGGGATTTGTGCAGCTGCAGCACTTTCTCTCGCCACAACCCACCCCTCCTCGCAGTCACTTAGGCCGTCACACACACTGCTCCATGCTGCAGAAGTGCCGAGTCGGGGGAAAGGGGGAAACGCCACTGGCAGAGAGAGAGAGAGAGAGAGAGAGAGAGAGAGAGACAGAGAGACAGAGAGAGAGAGAGAGCAGGAGAGAGAGAGAGAGAGAGAGACAAGACTGCCGTGATGAGGGACGAGGAGAGGAGGGCAAAGGAAGAGAGCAAAGAAAACTAGAAAATGTAATTTCGAGGAAATGACCAGTGCATGAAAATATAAACATACTGTATATTAACATAAAATGCAAAACAAACTTTTATTTGGAAACAGTTGGCAGGAGTCATAGTTGATAACAACTGACAGTTGAAATGTCTAAACAGTTAAATAGTTAAGTAGTTTAAATAGTTAAATTATTTAATAGTGAATTATTGTAGTGAGGACATTTATTTTGAAACAGTTGTGGGCAGAGGAAATAGGAACAGAATCTGTAGTCTTAATAGAGCCAGATTGTATGCTTAAAGCCTGAGACAGAGTATATAGTTTAAAAGTTAAATGTAGATAGTGTAATGGATATTGATAGACAGAAAGTTGAATGGATGTTGATAGGCAGATTGTTTAATGGATGTTGATGGATAGTTTAATGGGTAGATGAGTGAATGGTTTGAAGAGGATGAATGGATAGAAAGTTGGATGGAATGTGCCTTATATCCTTGTAGAATGGAGAGATACACAGAGAGAGTTGGCCTAGTTAAGCAGAAAGCAGTTGATACAGGTGCAATCAGTTTAACTGGCCCTTTGATGGGTCCTAGTAGTGAGCAGCTGGAAGTTGATACAGGTGCAAATCAAGTTAATTAGTCCATTGTGATGTCATAGTGCTAATACAAAGTCTATGGGGGAAAAAATTATTGTTTTTTATTAATATCTCAAAAAGTATAAAGTTTACAAAAGTGAAAAATACATTCCCCACGTGTCCTCTTCAAGACTTACGTTACAAAGTTTGATAGAAGTTTCTACGTTAAACGGTTAAAGCTGAATTAGACGCAGAAATTTGGTGGGAAGAAGAAGAAGAAGAAGAAGAAGAAGAAGAAGAAGAAGAAGAAGAAGACTTCGGATAACAGAACAGTGCATTTTCATGCACTGTAATGAGGGAAGAAGAGAAAGAAGAGAGAGACAGTGAGGAAGGACAAGAGAAAGACAAGATGAGCATGAAGAGGAGACAGGGGACCAACCGAGCGAACGAAGGAAAGAGTAGGGACCCGGGAGCATCGAGTCACGGCCAAAACACTCAGCTGGCCGACACACACCTAAATTGGGCCGGTCTAAGTCAATGGAGCCCCCGATGGCCACAGCGAGCAGCGAGCCTCATCTGGCGCGAAGTGAGGAAGTGCACACTCAGGCGTTTAGCCTCTGCAGCAGAGGCCAGGGCTTAGGGCTGCCCCCTCCTGAGGTCCACTCATCACGACCAGGAGGGAGAGAGGGGGAGGTGAGGGGGAGAGAGAGAGAGAGAGAAAGAGAGAGAGACAGACAGAGAGAGAGGACCTGCCGTTATGCAGGGTTTGGCATTAAAAAACACCAACACAGCAGGAGTTTGTATCATAGAAGCTGGCACAATGCAGCGCGGCCAGACAAAGAGGGCATAAATAGCATGAAACAATATGCACACACACACACACACACACACACAAACACACAAACAAAGCTTTTCTCACACATACCATAAGTCAATATCGGCCAAATCTCTTTCTCACATACAAACACACACACACACACACACACACACACACACACACACACACACACACACACACACACACACACACACACATAGACACCATATTCACACTACACACATGAGTATCAGCCAAATTACACACGTACAATCCCACACACACACAACACAAACATACACACACGCCAACTGACTGCTCCCAGACCATCACTAAAACACAGATGTGTTTTCTGGCCCTGTTCTTCCCCTCACAAATCCTCATCCAGGTCCTGGGCCAGCGTTTGGCAGCTCTGGGCCAGCGTGTGAAATACACCTCCACTGCAAGAGAACACCTCCCAGTTCAACCTTCAGGAGAACACAGCTTTGAATGTTTCAACACTTTAAATGGTAAGAACGTGCCACACACTCCATATGACAGGTCTTCATCCGATTTCGAAAAGTAGTTGTTAAGTAAAGACCAGTCATATGGAGCTTGAGTGTGCGGCACTTTCTTACCATTTGAACTTATTGCCAGTGGCTAGCACCTTGTTAAAAATCAGTTGGTGTGCGCTACTAATACTTTTCAACTTCAAACACTAACTCTATTCTCTCGCTCACTCCCTATCTCCCTATGCTCCCCTGGTGCAGCCGTGGCCTACTGGTTAGCACCTCAGACTTGTAACCGGAGGGTTGCCAGTTCGAACCCCGGCCAGTAGGCACGGCTGAAGTGCCCTTGCAAGGCACCTAACCCCTCACTGCTCTCCAAGCGCCGCTGTAGCAGGCAGCTCACTGCGTCGGGATTAGTGTGTGCTTCACCTCACTGTGTGTTCACTGTGTGCTGAGTGTGTTTCACTATATCACGGATTGGGATAAATGCAGAGACCAAATTTCCCTCACGGGATCAAAACAGTATATATACTAATACTATATACAGTACTATCTATCTAAAACAGACATGCTCGCACATACACACACAGACATACCTTTACATGGGTACATCCATACCCACCATCTGGATTTGTTCCACACACACAATACACCACACTAAAACATGAATACCTAATCTGAAAGTACAGAGATGCCTGCCTCCCCATGCATGCTTCACAAGTCTGTAAGCATCTCTCTACCCCCACCATCTTGGCCCACTTTGGCACAGCAGCATAGCCCCCCTGTTTACTGTAGAGTGGTGAGTGGTGAGGGCAATGAGAGCTCTTCTGACATCCCCCATGGGAATACACACATCCCACCCGCCAAGAGAGAAGAGGCAGGGGAGTAGGGAGATGGTATGGAAGATGGATGGCTGGAGAGAGAGAGAGAGAGAGAGAGAGAGAGAGAGAGAGAGAGAGGAAAAGCTAGGGATGTTTGGATTTTCCATGTCATCTGGACGTCTGACAAAACCCAAAATGGCCGCCGTCTGCCAGCAGTGGGGTCCCCCTGCCAAAGCCTCTTGGAGCTGAGCTGCGGAGGGCTGGACGGAACATGACAGGCACGTGGAGAGCGGCTGGGAGGCGGACGAGTGGCAGATGGACCGATGGACGGAAGGCCCGTCCAAGCACGCGTCTCGGTGGACGCACCTGGGTGGACGCGGTAGCCGAGGCCCACTGCGTCTGTCAGCCTGTCAGGGTGACAAATGAGCCGTGTGCTGCCCGTGCCATGTCTGCTTGTTTAGTATCTTGAGTGCGGTCTGATAATGCACACACACACACACACA
>NC_055963.1:29975219-29980219 GCF_018492685.1 Alosa sapidissima
ACCATTGTCTGCTCCTTCGACAGGATACAGGAGAGGGACGAGATAAAATCGATGGGCTCCGGCTCTCGGGGGTGGTGTGTGTGTGTGTCTGTGTGTGTGTGTGTGTGTGTGTGTGGGGGGGGGGGGGGGGGTTATGAACAGTCACCCTTCCAGATCCAAACACTGCCAAGGTGCTGAGTCCTCCGCGCCAGCGTTTCTGGGCACGGTGTCGTATGACCAGGGCGAGAGAGAGCCATTTGTCACTGGTGATTGCTATCAAAACCTCCCCACGGGCGGATGGGAGGAACTGGGAGAGGGGAGAGGGAGGGTTGGGGGTGGGGCTCAGATGGAGAGAGCTGGAGCTGTGCAGACAGGATGGAGGGTGATGGAAGATTGGGGGGGCGGGGCATCAATGGGTCTGGAGCTGCCCACAAAATATCTGTTTTCTTTTTTTTTTAATTCTCAGACTGGCGCGGAGCACATCTCTCATCTTCTCCTTGGCGGCGTGGGGTTCAGGCGGTGCCATGCCTGGTTTTTACTCGCTCAACATGAGGACCGGCGATGCATGGAGACAAAGAGAAACAGCTGAAACAGCTGATTAGCAACAAAGATGAGCACCATTCATGCTGCATTACTGCAGACTGTGCTGTACGCTGGGCTGAGGGAGCTGCTAATAGCTCTGGCAGATCAAGCATGTATTTGATTTCATCGGGTGTAAACACAAGGCATAGACACTTCCACCATCTTCCTCTTGCTTTGTGCTCATGAACACGAGCACACCCGCACGCACACACGTACACACACATACACACATGCGCGCGCACACACACACACACACATACACACACACACAGCTCATTTGTGGGACTGCCACTATTGTACAGATAATTGTGCAGTGCAGATTCTGGCCTGTAAAGCATTACAGTATTGTGTGTGTTTGTGTGTGTGTGTGTGTGTGTGTGTGTGTGTGTGTGTCTGTGTGTGTGTGTGTGTGTGTGTGTGTGTGCGTGTGTGCACAGTTGTGCCAGCCTGTGTGGGCTAAATTAGCAATGCTTGCAGGTTCCTCTGACAAGCTGTGTTAATGAGAACATGGTCAGGAGTTTTTGGGGATGGGCAGAACAGCCATGAAAGGCCATGCTACTGTATGCTTTCCATAGGCAGCCCAGAGAGGCTGCAGGAAAACACTACACCATTAGCCCACAATGTCTGCAGGGAGAAAAAACAACTCAATTTCAAACATACAGAAAATAAGAAAACAAGCTTATACAGTCAAAATGGAGATGGCAAAAATGGACTAGAAAAACCTGTACAACCAGCTATCTACTGTACATCTTTAGACCATAGGCACTGATACATCTGTGTTCATGTCTTTGTATCCCCTAATCTGCGTACTGGATCACTGCTAATCTGTGTATTGGATCATTGCTCAACCTCATAGATAGCACAGTAAATGCAGAACAATGGCAAGTGGCAAAGAGACAAATGTTTTCCCCCTTAAGGCAAACATGATCTGAGGATGTTTAGCATTGCAGCGCGGTCGGGGAGCGCTTAAGGCCTCGTCCCCTGCTGGGTAGCCTGAGTGCAAATTGCCGCCTCCCTAAAGGATGACTGACACCACTCTAGAGCGGAGCCACCATGTCGAAATGAATGCCTCTGCGCAAGCACAGACAAGAGGGGAAATGCTACACGAACCCACGAACGCTACACACACGTGTGTGCATGCTCACACACACACACACACACACAGACACGCACACACACACATACACACACACACACACATCACACACACACACACACACACACACACACACACACACACACACACACACACACACACACACACACACAGGCAAACACACACGCACAACACAAAACAAACAGCTACAGTACTAAAAAAATCATAAAATGCTTATCATAGGGTATGATAAACATACCACCCTCCCACCACCCTCCCACACACACACACATACTCCTTATCTCTCACTCGCTCCAAAAAGCAACCTGTTTTAAATGATGAAAAGACATGTGGTGCCCAGCTTAACACATCAGTGGCTTTCTCATGTTCTTCCAGAGGGACCTCGCTGCTCGTGGGGGCCGCCATCCGGCTGGCTGGCTGAAACTCACACGCAGGTGGATGTGGCTGCCACCGCCAACTTGGCTGGAGTTGATTCACCTGCACAGGAGATGCGGCCAGCTGGCTCCACCACGGATGCTCACGGTGTTAAAAAAGCAATCAGATAAATAACGGCATAGATGGTGCAGCTTCGAGGAAAAAGAAGAGGAAAGAAGGAGAGGAAGAGAGGAGAAAGAAGAAGGACAAGAAGAAGAGGAGAAGACGAAGAAAAAGAAAATGGGGCAAAGAGGGATGCTTCGCTCTCCATGGCATTACCACGAATCACTCGCGCAAAACTGCCAAAGCCCCTGATAATCTGTTCAGCTAATCCTCAACGCGCTTCACAAACAAGCGTGGAGAGAGTCGAAGAGAGGAGAGAGAGGGGCTGTTTGTTCCCCCCTTTCCCTTCTTCCTCATCCTCGTTCTTCCTCTGCTGGGAAAGCTGTGGAGGGGTGAGTGTCAGGTGATGGGTGTCAGGGTGGGTGGGTAGCTCGCACTCACGCTGCTGTTCTGAGAAGCCCCTGTCAGTCACACCTTGTCACTTCCAGAGGCCTTCACAAGTTTATCTGTGTCAAAAGGCAGGCAGAGGAAGAGGGAGGTGTGTGTGTGTGTGTGTGTGTGTGTGTGGGGGGGGGGGGGGTAACAGCCGTCAGGAGGGGAAGAAGGGAAGAAGAGAGAGGGAGGGAGGGCTGGTGAAGTGTGAAGAGAAATGAGTTGAGCAAACGTTTGTGTGATGCTCATGAAATCATGTTTTTTTGAGAGCTGAGCTGATGGTTGGGTGGGTTGGGGCGTGCTTTCAGAGATGAACATAAAACCAGTCCATCAACCAGAGCTAAATAAAAAAATAATAAATCACCTTCCACAGCTACTTTCTAGAGTTAATCTAGCCGCCTAAAAGCAAAGTTCAACGGCTACCCAAAAGCATGTAAATAACATACACAATATCATGTATGTTCACAGTACTGATGCTACACAGTGTGGAAATCATCAGCATTGCACAAACAATGTGTGCAAAAACACACAGGCGAGACACAGCCCGCCTTAATGAAGAGATTATCCAGGACTCCATTTGTGAAGGGCTCGTGTTTTTTCTCGCCCGGGGCACGCTGCTTATACCACTGGCTCATTTGCTAGGTGAGTGCGGGTGCTGAGGCGAGCACATTAACACCATTCAACCCATGGAGGAGCACACTGACAGGCACACAGGCACGGGCGCGCGAGCCTCCAACACGCAATTACTGGTGAGGAGAAAATGAGTTGGAGGAGTCACAGCGAGATGTCTGAGATGAGCGGACCTCTCACCATCCAGCCCTCCACCTCCCTCTATTTCTCTCTCTCTCTCTCTCTCTCTGTTTTTTTTTCTCTCTCTCCATCTCTCTCTCTGTGTCTCTCTGCTCTCTCTTTCTTTCTCTCTCTCTGCTCTCTTCCCTGCCCTCTTGTCTGTCCCAGGCCTGCAATTTCCTTCCTGACAATGCCTTGACAACAAAAACCCAGCCAGGGACCTGAAAGTAAGCCTTTGTGTGTGTGTGTGTGTGTGTGTGTGTGTGTGTGTGTGTGTGTGTGCGTGTGTGTGTGTGTGTGTGTGTGCGTGCGTGCGTGCGTGCGTGTGTGTGTTTACCCAAAGTGCATTTACAGCATCTTGCATTCATCGTATAAATTTACATTTTTTTACTCCTAAACCTGGTTAGCATGTTTGATTTCATTCTCACAGTAAGCTACGGAGCAGAGACAGCACCCGAGAGTCGAGTAAATAAGCAATCTATATATGCAATCAGAGCTGTATAGATACCAGAGAAAGGAGAGGTGACCCACAGTAATGAGGCCCTCTTGGTTCACAACAAACCTGACAGACACAGAGAGAGAGACGTCAACAACTGAGTCATACTCCTGAATGACAGGCATAAGAGGTGGGGGTGTCTAAGGAGAGAGAGAGAAAGAGAGAGAAAGAGAAAAAGAGAGAGAGAGAGAGCTGAAAGATGCCCTTGCACGCCCACGCACCCCAGTCTCTCTGTCCCTTTGGAGGCCGTGGGGTAGCTGTGAAACGAGAGAAGCGTTCTTGTGCGTGGGGTAATGCTAGGATAATGGCGTTTTGTCAGCTCCTCGCCCCGAGCTGGGTCTCTTGGCAGGGGGGGGGGGGGGGGGGTTGCGTGGCACATGCTTCGCTCCAGTAGCGTCGAGGACGACTAAACAAGCCAAAGAGAAGTCGAGATGGTTCAATCCCAGCATGCAATGAGGGTTGCCGGGGGTAACAGTAAGATACATCATTACACACACACTCGGAATCTCGCCTCCAATCACCTCTTTGGCTGTTCAGATTTTAAAGACGCTTCATAATTGCAGTTAGTATTGTGCCTCACATGAAGCTGACATACGCTCGTACACAATCAACCAACCACACCACCAAACAAACAAACAATCCCACAAACAAACAAAGTGAAGCCAAGCAGACACACAAACAGGAAGTTGCTCCTTCCTCCTTGGGAAGCAGGCTGGTGTCTTTGGAGCCCTGCTGGTGCGTGAATCATGCCCGCGCTGCCTCTCGCCGAGCATGAGCTAGCAAACAGATGCTCGGCGGCGATAACGTGGCAGAGGACGCCGCTTAGCAGCGCTCGACACGCCGAAGAAGGGGGGGAAAAAAACGACATAACACAAGAGGAAGAATCAAGTCAAATCTCCCTGTTTGAAAACATCTAATTAAATCCTAGGCAAAACACACCCAAACACACACACACACACACACACACACACACACACACACACACACACACACACACACACACCGTCAGCCATGTGCTACTGAAACTGCGTTTAATAAGGCTAAAGTAACCAGGATCACCCGATGCAAATGGTGAACATAAAGAGACCGCTGTGAATTTGAGCCTTCAGCAGAAGACAAGACGATACA
>NC_055963.1:29982719-30000219 GCF_018492685.1 Alosa sapidissima
GAAGCTAGGGGGCAGTAAAGAGTCTTCACCGCAAGTTCAGCACCTCTCCTCGTCCTCTCTCTCTCTCTCCTCACTAAACACATTCCCCTGGAGAAGCAGGAGAATGCTGTATGAATGCATGCGTTTGCGTATATCTGTGTCAGAGTTCACCAACACACACACACAACACACACACACACACACACACACACACACACACACACACACACACACACACAGGTGCCATAAAATAAAATATATATGTCTGTTTGGGAAAACTGTGATACCAACCGTGTCCCCTACGTAACGGTTAGAGGGAGGAAGAAAAACAGTGATTCCTGCCTTTAACGCATGTAGGCCTTGCGGACCACTGAAAAATTCATAATAGCCAGAAGCAATATTACAATTGCCGAGCGATCTTCAAGTCCATTAATAGTGTAGTAAGTGAGTGTACTCAGTGGTATATGATCCTCTAGTGGTACTTGCTATACAGTGAGCCAGAACATGTTTTATCTGCAGGAAATCAGGACAAGGGGATTCGTTCAACACTTAAGCGTGTTAATATTTGATTTTGAAGTACTTGCAAGGGAGAGGACAGGAAACCTTCAGATTTGGAATGCTATATCATACGATGGACAAAAATATATATTTTGAATGATACACCACTGATGAGATGAAATACACCAGCCCTGTGGTGGTTCATGTCATTGCAGTGTTTCTATACAGCATCCCTAGACATCATGTCTTAACGTGCAGAGGTGGCAGTGGAGTCTCAAGCACAATTAGCGTGTCTTTGTGAGATAATTACAGCAGGAAGACCCGCTGTCAATCGCAGTGAAAGGAAACCGAATGCTGGCGATCGCTAGAAAACACTTCCTATTGATCAGCCCTGTCGGGCTCTCCACACTGAAAGACAGACAGAGGGAAGAAATGAGGCACATGGTAAAAAAAACAACAACAGAGGGTTTGGTGCACCATGGGAGGAGTGCCAGGGCTGGAGTGGGGGGTGGGGGGGTGGGGGGGGGGGGGGGGTAAGTGGCCAAGAGCAGATGCAGAATATCTCTTTGTTAAGAATGAGACGATACCAATGCAACAATGACTAGAAAGCAAAGAAAACAAAAATCAAGCAATTCTTTGATGAGAGAGAGAGAGAGAGAGAGACAGCAAGTGTGTGCAAATGTGTGTGTGGTGTGAGAGAGAGTGTGTGTGTGTGTGTGTGTGTGTGTGTGGTGTGTGTGTGTGTGTTGTGTGTGTAAGTGAGAGAGAGAGAGAGAGAGAGAGAGAGAGAGAGAGAGAGAGAGAGAGAGAGGAGGGAGAGAGAGAGAGGAGGAGAGAGTAAAAAATCAATATGCTTGGAAATGGGATTAGGTCTGAGCAGCCTCTGAGCAGGGCCTGTCCTAGTTTCAGCTATCAGCAGATATCCTGCTCCGCTTTTAAGAGTACTTTAGTGAGAAGGCGCACTGTGCTGCGCTGTGTTGGGCTACTCTGAACTGGCTCTGCTGTCAATCGCCTGCCAGCGGCCCCTGGATAGCTACACCTCTCTCTTCATCCTCTATCCTCCTCACACTATCTGCCTTGCAGCCTGGAGGAGGCGGGTAGGGGACCACAGCATTGTGCTGACCACACCGGAGGCCTCCTGACGTGTCATCCATGCACCTCTTCAAACTCACACTAAACACTCCCACCCCCCATACACATACACATACACATACAAACACACACACACACACACACACACAGACATGAACACACCACACACACACACACACACACACACACACTCACACACACGACACACATACATATACAAACACGCACACACACACACAGACATGAACAGACACACACACACACACACACACACACACACACACACACACACACACACACACACACACACACAGACACTCCATACAGTGAAAGCTCGTTCCTCGGAGGACAAGTTCAAAGACGGGAGATGTACTTTTCTCTCCGTTATCCGCCATGTTGTCAAATGAAATCCATTAGGGAGATTAAGTGCTACAGAGCGAAGAATTTGAGCTTAATTAAAGGCCAGGCTGATCTGCGTCGCCGGAGAAAGATGAAGGCGAGAGGGAGAGATAACGGGGAGCTGCAGATCTATCCGCTATTTTAAGGGTGCAGCCGACTGTGACGTGCGTAGAGTGAGACAACTGCCTCTGGCTCCGGTGACAATACATAAATAACCACGTGCATTACAAATAGGAGCCCATAACAAATATGGTGGGTGCCAAGAAAAAGGGACCAGAGGAGGTGGGGGAGGAGCTAGAAGAAGAGAAGAAGAAGAAGAAGAAGAAGAAGAAGAAGAAGAAGAAGAAGAGAAGGAGGGGTTTCCCTTTTTTGAGCTTTGGGGAGTAGGTGCATTTGTGTGTGTTTGTGTAGTGTGTGTATGAATATGAGAAAGTGTGTGTGTGTGTGTGTGTGTGGTGTGTTTGTGTGTGTGTGTGTGTGTGTGTTTGGGTGCAGTGTATTTTTAGGCACAAGGCCTGTTCTGCTCCGCAGGGACCGCAGCTCTAAATAATGAATCACTGGGGAAACTGTTTTCACTCTGTCCCACAGGAAGCATTAGCATTTCTTCACATGGCAATATGCTTTCATTTGGCCTTTCTCCCTCATCTCCCTCTCTGTATCTCTCACTTCCTTTGCAACACACACATGCTACCCCCTAACACACACACACACACACACACACACACACACACACACACCACACACACACACACACACACACATACACACACACACAAATACACCTACACAAACTCACACATACTAAAGAAACTTATATATATACACACACACACACACACACACACACACACACAGAAACACACAGAGACTCACGCGCACATATACTGAGAAAGAGTTTATCTTTTCCTCCATGCCTCTTAGTTCCCTCGCCTCTCTGAATACATTTGATGAAGTGCATCATTTTGTGCATTACGCCGCGACAGATCTCATTTATCAAGTGAAGGTCCGGCTTTAAAAAAAAAAAAAAAAAAACTAAAAAAACAATGGTGCTCTGATAGATCTCACGCTGCCTGCTGCACCCCACACCCGCACACAGCACAGCACAGCACAGCACAGCACAGCACCAGCACAGCACAGCTTGTCTTTAAGAGGGGAAAATTGTATGACAACAATAACTGAGTCAAATGCATATTTGGCATAGAGGCTACATCACAAAATCGCATACATGGAGACCACACTGGTGTAGACAAAGGCGAACACTTTAATAGAGGACATTAATTGGGCATGAAACATTGCACTGAACGCTATTTGTCAATGAGCAGAAACACACGACATTCAAGCTATTGATAAGATGTGCACTAGGCCTATACGGAAACTGGTCTGTAACTTGGATAAATAAATAACATACTCACCATATTCTGACTCAGAAAAAAAAAACTTTTAGCCTATTGCTTTCTTTGCCGCAAACTCAGCAATGAAATCATAGGCCAGCTTGCAGGTAATGTCTTTTTCAATTAATAGAAGGGCCAGCCCACATATCTCTCCTGTGACATGGATGTGCGCAAATAGTTTTTAATAGCTAAGCTTCGAAAAGCTTCGTTCACCCGATGCCAGTCACTGATCGCAATTTCAAAGTTCGGAAGGTTTGTTCAATCTTTTTAAGTTTTAAATGTAGCCTAGTAGCCTATCTGTTTCCTTATATCTCAAAGTACCCTCAGGAAGACGTCAGTGCTTTATGTCCTGGGATTAGACGTGCTCAAAAAGGTAAAAAAAAACGTCGGGCTAGATTGTTTGACAGTTTTCAGGAGTTATGAGGAGCATTATGAAAGAGAAATTTGGGGATCACCGATCGTGGTTTTGGGAATCTGTTTGGTCGAGCCTAAAGGCATCAGTGAAGGAAGTGGGAAATTATTTAACCCTTTGTGTAACGCATGAGGCGCTTTTTTCTGTTTCAACCTGAATATTGGTGGGGACATTTCAGTCGTCATTTGACATTGGTGTGGACACGTCCTTAAGTCCCCACACAAATCTAGGCCCATGAGCACAGCACAGCACAGCACAGCACAGCACCGACTGCAGTAAGACTGCTGCTTCCTGAGCCATCACATCTGCAATGAGATGAGCTGGATGACTGTGCAGTGTGTGTGCGTGTGTGTGTGGCATGTGAAAGTCTCCATCATAGAGGGAGGGAGGCACAGTCAGTGCTCTCTGTGTGTGTGTGTGTGTGTGTGTGTGTGGGTGTGTGTGTGTGTGTGTACTTGACCATGGCCAGTGAGAATGCAGACCTATCAGACCTAACAGTCACTGACTTGGGGGTGCAGTGGCCTTAAGTGCCTAGTGGAACCCGCATGCCTGAGCTCCGGCCACGCCACCACTGACCTACCAACAGAAACACTCTCTCTGTCTCTCTCTCTCTCTGTCTCTCTCTCTCTCTCTCTCTCTCTCTCTCTCTCTCTCTCTCTCTCTCTCTATCCCTGTGTTTTTTTTGGGTTTCCTGGTTAGGCTGGGGTGGGGAGGAAGGTTTTTATTATGGGTTGGTTTTAATGTTACCTGGTTTCCTTTTGACTGTCAATAAAGGAACCTTAAAAGTCAAAGTCTCTCTCTCTCTGTCTCTCTCTCTCTATCGCTCTCTCTCTCTCTCTCTCTCTCTCTCTCTCTCTCTCTCTCTCTCTCTCTCTCTCTCTCTCTCTCTCTCTCTCTCTGTGTAGACGCATTGTTCAGACGTCTGCATTCCTGTGGGGACACTGGGCTCTTCAGACGCCGCAGAGCCCAGTACCATTTCTATAGGCAATTTGGCCCCTTTTTCTACAGGTCTCAGCTGAACGCATGAAGTTTCCACTTCAGCTTTGCTCTAGTGTTGGAGGAGAGGTGAGGAGACACAATTGGAAGTGAAGCATCTGGACCTAAAGCACATATGTGCAAACCTTTTATTGATCTAACATGTGTTTCTACACACGCACATATGCACACAGTCACAATACACACAGTCTCTCTCTTCTCTCTCTTTCTCTCTCTCTCTCTCTCTCTCTCTCTCTCTCTCTCTTTCTTTCTCTCTCTCTCTCTGTCTCTCTCTCTCTCACACACACAAGACACTAAACCTCATCTCTCATTCCCCCTTGTCTCCTCTCCTCTCTCTCTAGACATGTTTGTCCTCTATTTCCACAGACATTTGTTATTTTGTTTGTCACAGTATCCGGCGTGCCTGTGAGAATAGCGTGACCATTAGAACGTTTGCGATCGGTCATGCCAGATTTTACTGCACCGGGTTCCCGAAAATTAGAGGTAATCTGATGTGCTGTGACCGCCGGACTGCGGGTCTCTGGTGATCGGCGTCCAACCGCGCTTGGGTGCAAATCTACAGCCAGAGCGCTCGGAAGCCCATGCAGAATGGAATGTCCCAGTCAGGCATGAGAAATAAAACCCGTAATCTCTTTTTTTCTACCTCATCTAAAATACCATCTGATGAATTAAAAATGAGCGCCAAGCAAGCCAAAAAACAGAAAAATGCTGGATAAACAGGACTGCCGATGGAAAGAGAGAGAGAGAGAGAGCTAGAGAGAGAGAGAGAGATAGAAAAAGAGCGAGAGAGGGAGAGGAGGGGAACAAACCGAAGGAGAACCACAGGCTTGGGCTGTATCCTGGGAGAGTCAGCTCAACGAGCTCTTCAGTAATGAGAGAGACAAAATTATTTCAGTATTCCCCCCATTTTTCTGCCCTGTGATTACTGTCCCTTGAAAACGGCTCACAAAGTGCTTCATTATGATGATCGGATGAGGAGCTCTCCCCTCCCTCCCACTCCCACCAACATGCATGAAACACACACATACACACACCACACACACACACACACACACACACAAACACACACACACACACACACACACACACACACACACAGAGACATACAAATCAACTCCTTTCCACTATTTCTTGCCCACCAGCAGGTGTGAAGCTACCTGCTGCGTTCACAACAGGGGATGTGAATTCATCGCTCTTAGGCACAGGAGTGTGAATACAAACACACACACACACACACACAAACATGCAGAAGCGCACGTTCAGATGCACCCTATCATCACTGCCCTACCCAAACACATATCATGGCGAAGAGATTCAAGTGAAACTGAGAAACACAAAATGAACAATATGATGCTTCATTCTCAGATCACAAAATCTCTGCACTTTGCCATTCAATACTGCACATTATTTGCAATGTTACTAGGAAACAAATAAACAAACAAATGATGAACCTGAAGAACAAAAGGGGCATCAGTCTGCTCAAAACTGCACCCACATATACACAAAGACACACACACACACACACACACACACACACACACACACACACCACACACACCACACACACACACACAGGCACAAACACACACAGGCACAAACACACACACACACAAAGACACACACACACATACACACACACACACACACACACACACGTAAAGAGACACACACACACACACACATGCATGCACACGCACCACATTCATTTTCGAAAAGTAGAACAATTAAAGCAGAGCCAACAGAGGCCTGGCTGCATGAGTGGTGTGTGTGTGTGTGTTTTCATTAGAGTCGGGGCTGTGGAGAGACTGCGCGCACAATAACCTCCCCCCCCCACCCAACCACACACACACACACACACACACACACACACACACACACACACACACACAGTCTGCCCACACTCACTGGAGCCGCTTGCACAAGCCCTCTCCGCTGATCTAAAAATATGCAGGCAGCCATTTCCCTTTTTCCATCTGCCTGCTCCAGCAGTGGCCATCGGATGTGGGGGAGAGCAGATAGATAGATAGATAGATAGATAGATAGATAGATAGATAGAAACTTTATTGATCCTCAAGGGGAAATTCAAGAGCAAGAGAGAGAGAAAGAGAGGGAAAGGGGGTAAAGGGGGAGAGAGGTGGATGGGTATGGGCATGGGGGGGAGGAGAGGAGAGGAGAGAGGAGAGATGAACTAGGATCATCTCTTGGAGGTTGATCACAGTCAGTATGAGTGAGAGAGACACCAGTTTGTGTTACACACTAATCAGATCTTCCTAGACAGAGCTGCACCAGACTGTGATTCACTTTAGACAATTAACACATGGATGTGAGCTCAGGACACTCCATGCCGTGACTTGACTCTCTCACTCACACTCATCAGCGGCTCTGCACTCATTCGCAACCCTCCTGTCCTGGCCTCCTTTTCTTTGCTTTCGTTTGCCTCCCCCCCTCTCTCCCTCTTTCTTTCTCCTTTCAAACGGTGTCATCTAGTCCCACTGAAGGGAGAAAATTGAATTTCCATTCTGTTGGCTATGGATTGCAGTAATGGCAGGGGCCACACGCTGGTACAACTCAGCAGTCAGTGGACACAGTGTGTGCTTGAGTGTGCATGTGTGTGTGTGTGAGTGTGTGTGTGTGTTTGTATGCTCATGTCTCTGTGTTTTTGTGAGCCAGGTTTGCGCATGGGTCTGCTGGCATGTGGCCAATTGTTGTGCCATGCGATCTCATCCATCGATAATGCCATAATGGGCTCAAGTGAAGCCCCACCGATCGCTCGAATGGCGCGACCCCCCACCCACCAGCACCACTCCCACTCCTTCTCCCCCAATAAAAAAAACCTAGGGGGAAGCGGACCCACCACCTCCTCTCCCCCCCCCCCCCCCATCCCCCCAACCAACCCCATACATCTCTATCCATCGACACATCACCGGTCCTCAGCCCATCCAAATCCAAATTCAGACTCAGCCTTTCCTGCCCATTCACCCAACACAAAAGGAGAAAAGAAGAGGCCGCCACTAAAAAGGTTACATTCCGCTCCGTGAGACAGCGGCTTTCCACCGCGCCGAGACCTCTGGAGATGAGCTCAGGGACGAAGAAAGTCACAGAGAGAAAGGAAGAGAGAAAGAGGGCAGGAAGAAGGAGAGAGGGGCGAAAAGAAGAGAGATTGGTTTAGATGAGAGTCTGTTTTCTTCGGTTAGTCGGTCAGGCTGGACAAAGCTGGGCCAATCACAGGCATATTCACAGGCAAGCACCCTCTTCACTTGGACAAACGACCAATCACGTGCCCAGCTCCCATCAGACAGACATATTAAGCCACAGGTGTCAGAGAGAGAGTGAAAGAGACAGAGAGAGAGAGATAGAAAGAGAGAGAGAGAGAGAGAGAGAGAGAGAGAGAGAGAGAGAGAGAGAGAGAGAGCGAGAGAGAGAGAGAAGGAGGGAGAACATTGCAGACTGAATATGACGTGTGTTTACAGAGAATCTGAGGTCTGTAGCCATCGCTCAGCAAATCTCTTTATGTCATACAAGAGCATATACACGCACGGACACACATGCACACGCACATGCACACACACACACACACACACACACACACACACACACACACACACACACACACACACACCTGCTCTTTCTCCTCGGACAGTGAAAGCGGAGATGGATCTGCACTCTCCCTCGGCCTCCTGCTCAATTAGCATGGCGGACGAGATGGACGACTGCACTAATGGCCTCCATAATCGCCCGGCGGCAGCTCAGGTGTCCTGGCCAGGCCCGCGCCGCCGGGCGGGTCACTGCCGACGAGGCTTTATGGCCGCCGAGCGGGACATTATTACCACAGCAAGTGTCATCTTCATGTTCATCCCACTGACTGATGTGCCCTTCCACTGAGCATCAGACACACTCACACATGCACACACACACACACACACACACACACACACACAGACAGAGCACACACACAACACAAACAAACACAGCACACACATAAAACACACACACACACACACACACACACACACACACACACACACACACACACACAGACACACAGACACACATACACACACACACACACACACACACACAAAATAGACAGACAGACAGACACACGCACACACACAGAGCTCACACACACATACAGTACACACTTTTCAACAATTCTGTTGCAGTACCACACAATTACACAAACGCACGCAGCCGCCAGTGAGGGAAGAACAGCGAAGATACAAACATAAACGTGTTCGACTAAAGTGTATCTTTTTGCCATAAAAGCCATAAAAGAAGATGATATTCCCTTATCCCGCCGAACACACTCCTGTCCTGACGAGAGATGACAAATTCATTGCCGCCGGAATGGGAGAATCCGGGGAAATGGGGATCCATCCATCAGCCCAAGCGACTGTTTTGAGATCAGTATACGCTGGAGCAGAGGTAATGGGCTTTTTGCTGAGCTGCGTGCGCTAGCTGCAAGCTGAACAGTAGCACCGCTCCAGCTCTGCTGCTCACACGCATTTGGCTGTATTACTTATAGGGGCAGCAAGTGGAGCATTAGCGGCTAAAGCATTGTGAGTCATCAGGCTGGATGGTGACTATGCTGGGGGGGGTGCTGGGGGGGTGCTGGAGGGGGGGGGGGGGGGGGGGGGGGGGGGGGTTGAGGGGGCTCCTCAGTGCTGACTGGTGTCAGGGATATTGACAGGTCGTTTGAAATTCACGTCTGGGCCCTCTGTCTGCACTGGGGCAGATAAACGCTGACACAATGAAACATTACACTGCCAAGGTATGTAGGTCTGCCTAGTTCTCTCTGTGTGTATGTGTGTGTGTATGTGCATGTGTGTGTGTGTGTCTGTCTGTGTTTTCTTGTGTGTGTGTGTGTGTGTGTGTGTGTGTGTGTGTGTGTGTGTGTGTGTGTGTGTGTGTGTGTGTGTGTGTGTGTGTGTGTACTGTGCATGCAAAAAACAGGCCATTTTCCCCTCCCTCCCTCTTTCTTGCTCTCTTGTTCTCTCTCTCTCTCTCTCTCTCTCTCTCTCTCTCTCTTGTTCACCTCTCTCAAATCTGTGGTTTGGGCAGGGGAGGTTTGGCGCGTTGTCGGCCTGGCCACTCGGTGATATTTTAAATTGCTATCTTGGAGCCATTGATTAATCAATGCTGCCATTTTATTCCTTCATAAGCCTGCAGTCTGGGAGCCAGGGGACCACTGGTCAATGCAACTATTGAGCTATGAGGTGACCACAGGTCAAGTCTCCATTTTTACAAGCTTCGGACTCAGCGGCTACTTTACCAGCCCAGCAGCAGATGGGGAATAGGGCTGAATGTACTGCTAGTGTATGTGTGGTCTATTTGTTTCAATGTCCCTCAGAGAGAATGCTATCCTTGGAGTTTAATTTGTCTCAGTGCACAATAACATCAAGCCATATGACATATACTGTAGGCGCGTGATTAGGTGTGTGCTTGCACGGGAGGTAGAGAATGCACAGGAGATTGTGTGTGTGCACGCACTTGTGTGTGGTTTTAAACATGTGTGTCTGTGAGACATATATACGGCATCCATTTTTATAAGAGAAGTAATAGAAGGATTGTGAATAATGAATGTGTGTGTGTGTGCATGTGTGTGGTGCACGTGCACATGTGTGTGCGTGTGTGTGTGTGTGTGTGTTCTTGCGTGCATATCTTCCTTTGCATTTGTAGACATGAAAACATGGCATGATGCCTATCCCTATGATAGATAGATAGATAGATACTTTATTGATCCCCAGGGGAAATTCAAGGTCTCAGTAGCATACAGACACACACGCATTCACTAACAGCAGAAAAAGTAATTAAAAGTATATAATATAAAAACACAACTAAGCAATAAGGACAGTAGAAGATAAAGAATATACTAAATATACTAAAATGTGCTATGTGCTGATGTCTCTGTAAACAGTACATGTGTGTGTATGTGTGTGTGTGTGTGTGTGTGTGTGTGTGTGTGTGTCTGTCTGTGTTTTCTTGTGTGTGTGTGTGTGTATGTGTGTGTGTGTGTGTGTGTGTGTGTGTGTGTGTGTGTGTGTGTGTGTGTGTGTGTGTGTGTGTGTGAGAGAGAGAGAGAAAGAGAGAGACTGCAGGGCGCAGGGCTGGACATATACCCTGTCAGGTTGTGTTTGTTGAGGGATTGGACTAATGGCCTTGTGTCTGCGAGCAGAGCGGAGTTGAGCGGAGCGGAGTGTGTATCTGTGGTCCTTCATTACAGCTCCTGTTTGCTCCAGATCAAAGGACAGCCGCACACAGGTAAGGCCAGCCGCAGCCCTCTTCTCCGGGCCTGTGTTTCCCATGCTGATGCAATTATGGTCACATTAAAACAGCGAACAGAGTACGCCCGGTCAGCTGACCACTCACTGCGGGGTGTACACACACACACACAAAGGCAGACAGAGATAGAGAAAGAATCGTGCCCATGTCTGTCATGTTCCTGTGTACAGAGGCGGACAGAGTACACAGCTTCATTACTTGAGTAAAAGTACAGATACCCTTTGCTAAATTTTACTCAAGTACAAGTAAAAGTACAACAGTCAGATGTCTACTTAAGTAAAAGTACTGAAGTAATTGTTTTTAAAAGTACTTGAGTATCAAGAGTACAATAGTAGGCTAGCCTACATTTTCTAAATATTGCATTACTACTGCCACAGTGCTTACATTTATGTACAGACACGTCCTACATGGAGTTATGAAAAATGTTAATGTTAATTGTACCTTGGATAATGTAAAAGGAATTGAAAGTAAAATCAAGTCAGGTGTCTGCCCAGATCATGTTTTTTAACTTAAAAAATAGGCATGTTTAAATAAAGGCTTTTTATAACTTTTTGAAGAAGAGTGCCTTGGACTCCCTTTTCTTTTGATGACATTTTGTGTTGTGAGCACCTTCAAGATCTTTTTTCTACAATTCCTGAGCACATATTCCGGAGTTTTTCTTTATTTCAAGTAAAATCAAGTCATTTTCATCTTTTTACCATGTTGCCAGGGATGGGCAGTATTTCTAGTACATGTATTTAAAATACGTATTTCAAATACAAAATACTATTTTGTAATTGAAACACTTGAAGCGAAAACTATCATTAACTTGTTCAGAAAATTCAAATAGTGTGGCGAGGTGGGGCCACGGGTTGGCACATTCCCGGAATGGACCTGCTGCATCTTCATCCATTGTTTCGTCCATGGCTTCATCTCTTATCTAAATCTGACCATGGAGTTGACTTTGGCGGAAAGCTGAAGGTGATTGCGGATAGGCTGTCCCAATCAGTGTTGCCTGCACAATCCAATCACGTTTGAGAGGGAAACAACAAATTGAGGGTTTCAGCGGTTTTTTTTTTTAGAAGAAGTAGCTTAATGGGTACTCACGGTTATGGATAGAAATGTAGTGGAGTAAAGAGTACAATATTTGTCTCTCAAATGTACTTGAGTAAAGTCATGAGTACTCTCCAATTGCTGACATACTGACCCGATCTCTCAAAGATGTTTTTTTTTTTAGGTATTCAACATGCAGTAGTATCAGATTTTCAGAGTATCAACATGCAGTAGTATCATGCTTGTCTTTCTTTGTATCAGTTCTACATTTCTGTGGGTGGTGCTGTGTGCATATGTGCGCGTGTCTGCTTAAATGTGCATATATGAGTCTAGCATCCATTAAAATCCACACAGTGCTTACATCAGGGAGTGGATATGCTTGTTGTGCTTGTGCTGTTTGTCTCAGCTGTCGAATGGTGCAGAACAACACCGCCGCCTGTGTAGCTTACCCTGCGCTCGCTGCTTTATCAGACATTCTGAGCCTGTCTTCCCCATCACTGTCAACCTAGTCCAGCTTGACACACACACACACACACACACACACACACACACACACACACACACACACACTCACACACACACACACACACACACACACTCAGTACTTCTCTCCTCACCAGCCTGGCCTCAGGGTCAAGCCCTCAGCTTCCCTGCAGCAGCAACACTGACTGATTTAAATGACTACTACTGAATGCAATAGAGACAGAGAGAAGAGAAGAGAGGCAGAGAGAGAGAGAGAGAGAGAGACCGAGAGCAAGGGCATGGGAGAAACAGAGCAGAATGAAAAGCAGAAATAAAAGATAAAATAAAATATTTAGATTTAAATAAAAAGATTTAGAAAACTAAAAGACAGAAGACAGAGAGACGACCCAAGGACTGGCGAACACTATAAGGGGACCCTGAGCCCGTCTTAAGCCACTGTTCACAGACCGGAACATTATGACATCCATTAGCGAGCTGTCCCCTCAATGAGTGATCGATGAAATGACGGGGCAAATGGAAAACAGAGGGAATGATCTGGCAGTGTGTGTGTGGGTGTGTGTGTGTGTGTGGGTGTGGGAGGTGTTTTGTCTGACGGAGAAGGAGCATACAGCAGCTACCCCCCCCCCCCCCCCACCCCATCCCCCATGTCTGTCATGACAGCGCGATGCTGAAACGGGGTTTGCCATGAGATAATGCTTAATAAGGAGGAACAGTAGGCTCAGGAGAGGCTGATCTCCAGTCAAGATGAACTGCTTGGAGAGCGCTGTGCACCATGGGTAATTACCACTCTGCATACAATAGGTTTCTTCCCCCCTTTTCTACCCCCCCTCCCACACACAATCTCTCCCTGTCTTTCACTAAGCTTTTTTCCCCTCACACCATCATTCTGTTGGACTCTCTCTACTATCTAATTGTGGCCTGTTTTTACTAGACTGATATTTTTACTTGTCTTAAAGAAGAGAGATAGAGATAGAGACATGCCATTCTTGCTCTGTGTGAATGTGGTTTGGGAAAGAAGAAAATGTGGCCTGTATGCGTGTGTGTGTGAGCGTGTGTGTTTGTGTGTGTGTCTGTCTGTCTCTGTGTCTGTCTGTCTCTGTGTATGTATTTGCATGTGTGTATGTGCATTTAAATGCACCCAAATCTGCTCATGCAGTCAGCATTGTCATCCTAATGTAATTTGCAATAGGGATTTGGAGAGAAAGAAAAGACTTGCTTTTCACTGGCAACGAGTACGAGTGTGGCCGAGATAATTACGATGATTAAGGTGAATGGTAAAACATGAATTTGATATTGGTAATAATGGTGATGGTGTTAGATGGCAGAGAGGATGATGATAATGGTGATATTCATCACAATTCAATGGCGTCATGACTGTTTGCGGCAGTTTATGATAGACACTGCCACAAAGAACTCATGCATAGAACCAAGAACAAAGAACTAAACCCTGAGGCTCCAACAGCTAGCCTTGGGCAGCAGTGTTAAAAAAACACACCAAAGAGGTCGATATGCAGCTTAGAAAAATCAAATCAAGGCCAGTTGACACATGAAGCATATCTAATTGAATGACCTTTTCGCCTTGTATGTATGAAGCATGAAAAAGATAATGCAACAGAGAAACACCAAATTCAAAAATCCATATACAAATTTGATACTACTGCATGTTGAATACCTAAAAAAAAACATCTTTGAGAGATCGGGTCAGTATGTCAGCAATTAAAACAATAACTAGAATGAAGTAAAAATAATTTTAAAAAAAGAGATGGGAGAAGCTGTGGAGCGCATTATACTGTAAAAGAGCCGCGGGAAGGGCCGAGGTGAGCTACCTTGAGATATTTCCTTTCATGGACCAGGTAACCTGTGGTCTTTTATCAAGCAGCACATTTATTAATCAATTTCCTTTGTCTCCAAAAGCCACCCTCAGACCTTGAAGAAGAAGAAGAAGGAAAAAAAAAACACGAAACGCAATCTCAGCCGACAAAGGGCCCTTGATCTAAATATCTTAAGTTGCCGGGGAGGGGTGAAAAAAAGAAGAAAATAACTGGGACAATAAAGGGAAATCTGAGAAATCACAAGCATGCTGCTCTGCAAAGTAGCTATTTTCACGCCAAGCGCTTTGTGGTGAGATAGGAGGGGGGAAGTGGCAAACCGGTGAGGCCACAATAAATAACTATGAAGGTGGTGTTGTGGCTAAAAGCCTACTTTAACGGCCTTTCAGGATGCCAAGGGATATTGCCTGGCTTAGCGCCAACCAGGGCGAGCCAGTGGCGGAGTGGCAGTGGGCTGGCAGTGGGCCTCAGGAGCGGCCCAAGGTGGTGAGGGGCAGCTGGAGAGAGATGATGGGGAGCAGGCCGCACTCTCCGGAGCTACCACCAGAGTAAGAGACCCCATGGATGTGTGCGTACGTGTATGTGTACTGTATGTGTATGTGTATGTGTATGTGTATGTGTATGTGTATGTGTGTGTGTGTGTGTGTGTGTGTGTGTGTGTGTGTGTGTGTGTGTGTCTCTCTCTCTCTCTCTCTCTCTCTGTTTTTAAGTGTGCTTTTCACATCTCAAATGTTTATTACATGTGAACACACGTGCACGTCACACATCAGGATGAATAACGTCTCACTTGTAATGACAGAAGGTGCAACACCCACTGCACATACAAACACACCCTTGCACATTGATACTCAACAATGCAAGCACACACAAGTGGAGATTCAAGAGAGAGACTCAAACGCAGATGATCAACCTCACTCTTCACATCACCTTTACACTAACACACACACACACACACACACACACACACACACTACTGCATCCCATACACAAGTGGAGAAAGAGCCCATGTTCATGAGACATGCATGGCTCAAGACAAAGCGTTGTGCCAAAGACTCTCATTCTTTGGCATGGCATTGTTAATAGCTAGTCATGAAACCCCCTCAGCCACCACCAGTCATGTTTACCTGTGCCATAGAGATGCTCAACTCCTCTAGAGACAAACAGCAGCATGTCAGCACGAGGCGAGAGCTTGACTGAAAGTCAGATCAGAGCTGATGAATCTTTCTACCAAGTCGTCGCACTTCACATGTCCTAAGGTGGGTTTTGTACGTGGCTGTTTTTCACACACTTATATCGCTTCCCTTCTGTCACTTAGTTACACAGCTGCGTCTGATTTCTCTCACTCTCACAGTTTCTCATTCCTTTTTTTGCTCATACTTTCTCTCACCCTCTCTCTCTGTTTTTTCTTCTCTGTCTTTCTCTTCACACATTGGGGGGCGACATTTTCTTTTTAGTTCTGTCAGCAGTTCTGTTTGTGTGTGTGTGTGTGTGTGTGTGTGTGTGTGTGTTTGGGACGGAGGTCTGCTGGTTGAAAAACACTCAGCTGACTGACAGCCGTTTGGGCTCCACAACAGACTGCTCATTAATCTCAGGCCACCGCTCAGCATTAGGCCCCTTTCCACTCACCTCAACACACACACACGCACACACACACACACACACCATAAACACACACACAGACACACACCATACACTAACACAATGCATACTTAAAATACATATTTGAAACACAGCCACCATTCCTCACAGACTAAAATTTATATCCACAATCACTACAGATACACAAACATATACAGTAACTCTCTCTCTCCCTCTCTCTCTCTCTCTCTCTCTCTCTCTCTCTCTCACACACACACACACACACACACACACACACACACACACACACACACAGACACACATACACCCCCTCTTTTTTGCTCTCAATCTCTCTCTCTCAAGGCATTATCTCACAAGCAAGCTCCTTCTCCTATCTAGCCTGCTCAGTCTTCCACTTGACCTTCCCTTTGCATCGCCACAGCTGAAGATGGATGGCTAGATTGTTGGGTGGAGAGGCATAGGCCGAGGCTGATATCACACACACACACACACACACACACACACATACACACACACACACACACACACACACGCACACAAATGCACAAGGCCTGACTCATCACAGTGCACTCCAGACCCACTCTGGGAGCAGAGGCACGAAGCTGGGAGAGGGACCCAGGGACGAGCCTAGCGACGCTAACACGAGAAGCACACTAACCCCCTTTTAAGACGATAATATGCCTGCGAAGCTAAGTCATCAATTATACAGGGCCTGCTTGAAGAGCGGAAGCACACGGCTACGAGGCAGGCGCCTAATCCGGAACCTTCCACAGCTCTCGAGCAGCCTGCCGTGTGCCTGTCCTTTGTCTCCACTCATCTGGCAATAGCGAGGAGCGCCGGTCTACAGAGCAGCGGGGACGAAGAGGCCGTGCTGCGTGAGAGAGGCCTCCATGTTTACCAGTAGAAGAGGGGGAGGAGGAGAGGAGGAGGAGGAGAGGAGGAGGAGGAGGAGGAGGAGGAGGAGAGGGGGAGGAAGATCAAACTTTCATGAGAGCAAGCGACAGTGTCTTCGCTCGGTGAGGGAGGTGAGTCAGAGGCCTGTTCACGGCTATACACCTTTCGCGTACGTGAGTGCAGGCTAAGATCTGGAGAGTGCAAAGATGACATGGGGCAGGGAAAAGGAGAAGGTGAGATAGAAAGACACACACACACACACACACACACACACACACACACAAAGACACAATGTGAGAAAGAAAAGAGCTTGTGCTTGTATGGATAAAAGAGGCAGGGGGCATGCATGCCAACTAGCGCAAGTGAAGCCAAGTGCTAATCTGAATGAGAAAATACTGCGCACAGTACAAACACACATACACAGTTAATAGGCAGACTGGCATGTTATTGCTCGTACAGCTCGTTGTCATTCTCTCAAAGCTAACAAATAGGATTGGAAAGAGCTTATTCTGTAAAAAGTGAACATTTCAGGAGAAACACTTTAGATGTAAACTGTCAGAAAAGGGGAAGAAAGAAAAGAAAGAGCGCAAATCTTATCTTCTTTTTTCCATTGT
>NC_055963.1:30002719-30007845 GCF_018492685.1 Alosa sapidissima
ACACACACACTGGGGGAGTTGCCTTTCCTCTCACCTACAGTATAACTGGAAACCGCTGGCATCAGCAATTGTCCTGTAGACTGGGACTTCATGTATGGCATAGTGCTATAGATGTACACACACACACACACACACACACACACACACACACACCATACCACATGTAGGAATGAAAATTCATCACTGGATCTGGAATACCAAACTCCTCCAGGAATCCAACTGAATTATCTGGGTGCTGAACCGTGTGTGTGTGTGTTTGTGCGTGTGAGTGCAGGAGAGAGAGAGAGAGAGAGAGAGAGAGAGAGAGAGAGAGAAAGAAAGAAAGAGAGGCAGTATGGGAATGCAAATGGTCTTGTCATGGGGGTGAGGGAACCTGATGTCAAACAGACAGGTCCTCAAACGGCGAGCATCCTCACAGGCTGCCTGAGCTGACAGGCCCGCACCCACAGTCAAACGCCGTCAACGTCTCCGAGCGCCGCCTGTTTTGACACGCGCTGCTGTCCTCAGTGAAAATCAGCCTCGGCCTTTTGCAAACAGACAGTCAGCCCCCTCAATAGCATCATCCATGCCTCTTAGTCTTCCACTTGCAATGGTTTGTTTTTTGGCCAACAAATGTGTGAACGTAGCCAACAGTGTTGGCAAAAGAACGCGTTCATTGAAGACGCTCATTTTTTCGTGAACGTTGAACTGAACGCAACACATTTTTTAATAAAGAACATGAACGTGAATTAGTTCACATTATGTGTCATGAACGGCAGACATCACTGTAAATGAACGTTGGAATTTGTTTTCCATTGAAAACTGAGTGACATCTGTTTTCTCTTTTGAAACGCAACGAGAGAAAGTTCCTCCCTCCTGTATTCTCGCTGGTGCCGCTTAAATCATGTATCACCAGACAGAAATGGTTTTGACATTGTGTGCGCAATGCATTGCGGGCAACGTAGTGTCCGGCTGAGAATAGTTGAATAGCATACTGGCTTCCGCACAACGTTACCCGTGATGAATTGCAGCAGAGCGGGGTAGGCATAGCAACGCCGCGTAGCAGGCAACGACGAGAGCGCCGAGGGCTGGATTTCATTGCACTAAGTATAATACTGGTCTACCTTGTCTGTACTGCTGCAAGTTTCATCACCTGGTAAGAAACCCACAATTGCAGTGTCATGAGCAAATGTCTAATGAGCAGCTTCAAAGAACGTATAGTGATTTCTAGCTCGTAGTGGGAAAAAAAGTATTTATTTAAATATCTCACGAAAAAAGTAAAATGAACTGAACTTTGAACTAGTTCAGAATTAAAATTGTGAACTTTGAACGTGAACTGTTCACTTTGAGCATGTATGAACTGAACTTGAACTAGTTCAGAAAAGCTGTGAACTGGCACAACACTGGTAGCCAATCTTGGTAACACACACACACACACACACACACACACACACACATACACTCACACATCTATGAGGAACAGAAGATACTAACATACCAAAAAGAACTAAATGGTTTCTAGTACACACACAAAAACAAGTATAAGTAAGTATATATACTCTTTTGATCCCGCAAGGAAAATTTGGTCTCTGCATTTATCCCAATCCGTGAATTAGTGAAACACACTCCGCACACAGTGAACACACAGTGAGGTGAAGCACACACTAATCCCGGCGCAGTGAGCTGCCTGCAACAACAGCGGTGCTCGGGGAGCAGTGAGGGGTTAGATGCCTTGCTCAAGCGCACTTCAGCTGTGCCTACTGGTCTGGGTTCGAACCGGCAACCCTCCGGTAACAAGTCCAAATTGCTAACCAGTAGGCCACGGCTGCCCCAAAACACACACACAGACACACGCACACACACAAAACACAAAGACACAAACAAAATAAGTCTACACACACACATACAAACCCAGAAACCGTACAACATTAGGCTTTGGGCTGAATCCACTTGGCTGATATTGAGTTTTGTTACGCTGCATGAGGGACCAATAGATAGATTGTGGCATTAGGCTGGAGTCTCCTGAGAGCGGATAAGGAGAGACTGGGAGAAAGCTTAAGCCACTATAAACAGGCAATTACACTCTCTCTCTCTCACACACACACACACACACACACACACACACACACACACACACGTCTGCCACTCGGCCAAGGCTATTAGTGTTGTATAAATGCCTCCCCTGTCAGGACCTTAACAGTACTGTGTATTCAGCTGTAGTGCGGATTCACATGGCAGATTCAGATGGAATGCAGGTTCGATGGTATTTATGCACTGAAACAGAGAGGCTGTGCCTTAGCTGTCTGAGCTGTCCATCTCTCTCTCTCTCTCTCTTTTCTCTCTCTCTCTCTCTCTCTCTCTCTCTCTCTCTCTCTCTCTCTCTTGTCTGACAGGGTAGCACCGCAGAGAGACGCAAGAGTGATGGAGGATCTGGATCATTACATTAACTATAAGACCTCCATTGCTCAAAACACACTACCCCACCCCCCAAACACACACTCATGCACACAGAAACACACACACACACACACACACACACACACACACACACACACACACACTTGCACGCATACACATCCACATCCACATCCACACTCACAAACATACACTGTCTCCTCAGAGTAGCTTGTATCCAAGACATGTGGAATCAAAGTAATGAAATACCACAAATGCATGCACGGCCATGCACACACACAGAGAGACACAGAGACACAGACAAACATACACATACACACACACATACACACACAAACAAAATGCAGTACACATGTCCACAGAACAGACACACACACACACGGACACACACGCACACAGAAACACACACGTGCAAACATCGAGAAAGAAATAGGGATTGTGAATCAAAGTAATGAACTACACAGTGCACTGGCGAAGCCATCAGTCACAAGACAGCAGGGGCCAAAAAAGAGCCAAAGAAAGAAAGATAGAGAGAGAACGAGAGAAGAAGAGAGGAGCCATAGAGAGCGGCAGGAGCTCCTCAGACTGCCATACGAAAGCTTGAAACGCCACTTTGAAGGAGCGAGGGACAGTGAAGAAAGACAGGGCAAGACTGACCAAGAAAGAAAGAGAGAGAAAGAGGGATACAGAGAGAGAAAGAGAGAGAGAGAAAGAGACTGGACAACAGGCTAGATGGCGGGGCCCTAATACCCCCTCAAAGGACGGTGGCCGGCTTCCCAGGGTCTCTTTTAGATTCCCAGGGTCTCTTTTAGACAGCTTATTAAACTTTCATGCTTTAATGAGTCAATATTAGAGATGACATTTCGGCAGAGGAGAAAATGGGGTCGGTCGCCATGGTTGCCAAACTTCCCGGTAGGCCACAGAAGGAAGGGGTAAGGAGGGAGGGAAAGAGAAAAGGATGGAGGGAGAAGGGGAAGTAAAGAGAAAAAAAACGACCAGAAATAAGAAAGGGAACACGAGTTTGTTTTGTACTGACTTACAAGAAGAAGAGCTGGGTTGGAACAGAAGGCCTATTCTCTGTTACACTGGCAGAGGAAACCCACAATCCGGTTGCAGGCCTTCAAGCTGAGAGTCATTTCTCATCTCCTCCCCTGGCAAATCAATCATGTGTCAAGTACACATGAATAATCATGAAAAAGATTGGAGCTAATCAATCTGGCACTGGGAACCATCAAAACGTCTGGGCTTGCAGTGTGTGTGTGTGTGTGTGTGTGTGTGTGTGTGTGTGTGTGTGTGTGTGTGTGTGTGTGTGGGTGTGTACGTGTGTGTGTCAGCATGCATGTACGTGTTTATGTGTTTTTGTGTTTGTGTGTGAATGCATTGATGGGGGAGGAAAGCAAGCATTAAGCCTACTGTTGCTTCCCTTGTACCTCGTCCAGCATGTCATATGAATTTATATTTATTCCAACGCTCATTCATTTTCATTATTGACTCTTCCAAGCATTAAGTAGCCAGTGTGCTATGCCGAGCTGCAGCCTGCGCTGTGGAGGATTGTGTTGGCTGGGATTAGGCTCGGCTCCTGTGGATTTGAGGAGGTAATCTGCTTTGCAACAAGGATGTTAGAGGAACACTGTCTCCTCTCTTCTCCTCCCCTTTCTCTCCTCTTCTCTCCTCTCTTCTCTCTTTTCCTCTCATCTCCTCTCTTCTCCTATTCTCCCCTCTCCTCTCTTCTATTCTCCTCTCTTCTCTTCTCCTCTTCTCACCTCTCCTCTCCTCTCTTCTCTTCTCCTCTCCTCTATTCTACTCCCCTCTCCCATCTCTCCTCTCCTCTCTCTTCTCCTCTTCTCACTTCTCCTCTCCTTTTCTCACTTCTCCTCTCCTGAGATGAGTCTCAGATAGAGAGAGAAGAGAAGAGAAAGACAGACAGGAGAGAAAGACACAAAGTGGAGAGGAGAGCTGGGGATAAAGTGTAGCCCTTTCACAAACCCTCGGCCCTCACCCACGCGGGCCACTGAGGGATGAGTGCCAGTTGATTGGCCTCTCCCATGGCCCTGCCACAGACAAAAAAGGCCTTGATCATAATGCCATCAGAGGGACAACCGAAGGATCAAGCTCTTTTTTTCTTCCACTGGTTCTTTCCTCCTACTTTCATTTGCTGCATTTTCTCCTTCTCCCCCATCCCTCGCTCATAAATACTATGCTAATATGTCCTCAGCTCAAAAAAGCTTCCTCTAATGGAGGAGTGGGACAGTATAGAAAGAAAGAGAGAGAGGGAGGGGGAGGAGGGATAGAGAGCGGGATGCAGAGAGACAGATGCATAGAGAGGGAAGAGAAGGGAGCGACAGACTCTTTCCGTCAGAGGTTTAGACACATCTCTCTTCTCCAGCTTGTGGTCATCTAATGTCTACAAATGTCATTTCCTCTCCGCTCCCTTTCATGTATAACCTTTAAAGGCACTAATGGCTCGCTTTCAGTCGGTCCGAGGCAGCGTCAGAGATAGAGAGGGAGGGGACGTGGGGGGGGGGGGGTTGAGGGGTGGGGGGGGTGTGGGGTGTAGGGGCAGGGGGGGTTGGATAAATAGAAGGGCCAAACCGCTATGGACGTCACTAAGCCTGCTGACCTTTCCCATCAAACCTTTCAACCAGCCCAAATTGCCTTAAATCATTCAGGGGTGCAGGGGTAAAAGGCATTGTAAGTTATAAATACAGAGGCCATATTGGCTTGCGAACCCT
>NC_055963.1:30008045-30013045 GCF_018492685.1 Alosa sapidissima
GCGAACCCTCTTGGACAAGAAATGCATTGATAGCTTGGACTGCTCTGGCCAAAGATGCATTGTGGGATGGAACCATATTTTAATAGGCACAGGTTTGCTTTGGCCCTGTATGTCCACAATAAAACTCTCATAGAATTGAGACCCCAGATTAATTAACGTTCAAGTCATAGTACAGCATGATGATAGCAAAACACTAACACAACAAGTCTACTGAACAGCGTTTACATCAGCCCCAATCCAAGTCCTCTCCACTGAACTTCAAAAGGGAACACAATCCAAAATCAAACTGTGTGCCCTTCAGGTAAAATGCGCTGTATTATTTGTTGTAACACAGTGCCAAAAAATGTTAACACATATATGTATGTGCCATCAATGTTTGCCATCTATTATTAATCTAAAAATTAATCGTTAGATTAGTCTACTAATCGAAAAAAATAATTGTTCGATTAATCGTTTATAAAATAATAGTTTTGGACAGCTCTAGTGCATGCACACACACACACACACACTGTAGTTGGGAAGTCACTTCCAATGAACTGCAAGAGGCTTTTTACCAAAAGCAGTTTACCATCAATTTGAGGGCAAAAGAAAATTTTAGCCTCCAGCCAAAACAGCACTACCTTTAAATTGTGATAAGCACAAAGACACATAATCACATTCTCAACAGATTGAGATAGCGCCTCTTACAAAGCTTCAGTACACAATGCAATGACCACAAACGATAAGAATCTAACAGTCATGGTGAGCAATCCATACTCTATTCTTGGTGTGGGCTTTGACTTGTGAAGGCAAATGGCAGGGACAACTTGTGAGGTATAACAGCACCCCTTTTTCTAAAGAAACAAGCAAATCCAAAAATCTTTACATCAATATTTTCTAAGATAACAACTGCTATTTAACATAAATATGAACATATATCTAATAAATCCAGGTTATCTAATTAACAAACAGTTAACTTGAACATTCACATCCATTTGGTTATATTATGCACTGAAGGTGGTGCTAATTGCTGCATTTACTTAATGTAAATTAATGAAACATGAATGTAGGCGTTAACCAAACTCTTAGGCGCTGGTAAATTAACAGGGCAGAGTGTCTCTCCACCAGCACCTCATATGTGCTTGTTAAGTGTGAACAATGTTCTTTTAAATGTCACATTTGGTCGCCACTAAGTCAATAGAAAGGCAGTCAGTCTAACAAAAGCCTTATTTTTCAGTGGGTAATCGCAGCAACGTCATTTCAAATGATGAAATGCCAGTTTGGGCTGACTCATACAGTTAACGTAAAATGTCAAACCTTTAAGGATGGCAGGTGGGGGACAAAAAGGTTGTGTTGGGCTTATTTATTTATTTAATCTCTTTTTTTTAATAAAGGAAACACTTTCTCAGCAACACGTCTCTTTCTTTCTCTCACTTTTGCGTCTGGCTGCCTGTTGTGTCGTCTAGTACCACTGTGCTTAATCCAAACGGATCAACAGTGCTGCTCATGTGTTAAATTGGGTGTTTCTTCCCCATTCTCTTTACCAGGTGCCTCTGTTGCCGGTTTGGTATGGGACCTTCGGAGAACAGCAGGCTTGCCGACTGTGAACCGCAGTCGGGGGTTCTGTGGTTCGCTAATGGCATCGCCGCTCTTACACATATCTTTCTGCCGAAGTGTCGGAGGTTGCGAGGTGTTGCATTCACGCCTGGCATTGTCAGACACTCTCATTTAAATCCCCTGCCCATGTGATAATTTAATCTCTTGCCACGTGCTTGGTTCCATTCTAGCTCGACTTCAGGAGTGCAGAACTAAGCTGTTCTTTAGTTACTTTAGGAACCAAAGAGAAAGACACACAAAAAATGCCCACTCTCACTGCTTACACAGCGAAGGCTGCTTATGAAAGCCAGTAATACGAAAAACATTTGAGTCTGCAAACAAATTTTAGAGTTCTATGATTAAGATATAAAAAATGCTACCTGCATAAAGCACAACACTGGAGATGTTGCTGTGAGATTGGGGTGATTTCAGAGGCAATATACCAGAGGTGAAAGATACTGTTGCTGCTACTTTCACAACATGAATGAACTGTATGACTACTGTACATAAATTATCTAACTGAAACCACCCAAAACATCTAATCCTTCATCATTTCTTTGCTTGCCTCATCCTTCATTTTAGTCCTTGATCATTACTGTCTGACCCATGTTCGAAGTCATTGTAAAAAACTCTGCAGCTAAGGGGGTTTTAGGCAGTAGGCACTGGGCATGCCAAACAATGGCCTTTAGCTGCTCTAACATAACTGCAAACTAGGGCCTCTTGGGGCTTAATGCTTGGTGTGATGTGGTCATGTGGCACTACACTGCATGACACAGCATGGTATGGTATAATATAGTACTGCATATTAGTAGCACCAGAATGGAGGCTCAAGGGCACACTAGCCGATGTCAATGCCTGAAAAATGTTGATGAAAAAAAGGGTCCTTGCCTCCTTGCACTCTTTTACATTCTACATCAAGACCAAGTTCTCCTGAACTGGGCATGTGCGTGGGCATACATAAACGATTGGTTGTGCGCACGTGTTCACAGACAGTGTGTACTCCAAATATTAGTGTGTTTTGGCTATGGGTGTGAGTCTGTGTTTGGGACTGTGAGTGTGTGTGACTGCATATATTAGTGAGTGCATGTGTGTTTGGGGAGGAGTGTGTGTGTGTGTGTGTGTGTGTGTGGGTGGGGGGGGGGGGGTCTGCTTGCTGAAATAAACATGAACAGAAAGGTCCACGGGCCGGATCAAACGGGACCCTTCCTCCTCGGAGCGCTCAGGCAGATCAAAGCCCAGTCTGCCCTTCTGGATTTAATTTGTACTTCTATTTTTTTTTCTTGGATTATATTGGCGGGACAGAGACTCCTCCATGAGAAGCAGACAGACGCCCAGGCAGAGGCAGCATTGGAGGCAGAGAGAGCCCCTGACTCCCTCCCCGCCCTGCCCCATCATCTGTCACACTAACCCTCCCGTTAGGTGAATTAGAGTGCCAAACTGACTCCGATTGGCCAGAATGTCACTCTGAGGAGTTTGATTGGCAGATAAGTGTGTCAGATGCCTTGCCAGATGAGGCACTACGTGTCAAGACTGGGACAAACTCCCTCTTTTGCTCCTTCTCTCTCTCTCTCTCTCTCTCTCTCTCTCTATTCTCTCTCCTGTTTTTTGGACTGATGCTGCTGAACGCGAGCTCCCTTTAATGAGCATCTCTGGAGAAAGCAGGTGCACGTTCAGCCATTCCTTTACAAGCTCAGCACCATTCCGGCCAACTCTCTCTCTCTCCCACAGTAATTAATACGACCGCTTGCAATCTTCCCCAACAACACACTCTGCCACATCACAACAACTATTCTAAGAGCCTGGATTAACTTACATGCATCAGCATTATTAACAAAAGCCTGTCATTAGTGTGATTAGGCCATGCTAATAACATGATGATTATAACATTGCAGCAAAAAAAAGTAGGAAAGTTAAATGAAGACAGTGATTTGAGCGAAAACTCAATTAAATGAAAAGAGAGGAAAATAATAGAAGCGTTGCTGCTCATCTCTTTTCTGCTTGCATGAGTTCAAATGAATTGAGCAAACTCTATCACGTATGTGTGAGTGGATAAGACAATATTATATCCCTCGGAATTATGTGTTGCCGTGGAAACAGGACATGTTGCTTTATTAATCCTAGCCTTCTGTCAGGGGCAATCATAAGAAACCTGTGCATATTGATTTGGGGGTTCTTTGGTGAATATTGTTTATTCTATTTCCAGCACTTCTGTCTGCATCTTTCTCTACCCCCCCCCCCCCCACTCTCTCTCTCTCTCTCTCTATCTCTCTCGCTCTCTCTCTCTCTCTCTATGTCTCTATGTGATGTCTCTCATCACTCCATCTGTCTCTGTGAGGGAACGCCCAGAGTGAGTCACTGAAAGAGTGCTGGAAAGAGAGTTGGAAAGATAGAAAGAGAGACAGAATAAAAGCAAGGCCTACAATGCACAAAAAGACAGGGACACGAAAAGACAGAAAAAGAGTTCAAGATAATGAGACACAACAGACATTGACAAAGCATACAGGAAGAGAGAGAGAGATAGATAGATAAGGAGATAGAGAGAGACAGTAAGAGGAGGAGCAAAACAGAAAGCTGAGAAGATAAACTGGCCTAAAATGCAGGTACATAAAACCCCTTGGAGGTGAAAGAAGATCAGTCCTCATACCAAACAGGTCTTAATAGGAAACTGGAGATAGGCCCTGATTCAATCCAGGGCCTCTCTGAAAAGACAAGTCAAACTGCTCCATTAAATTAACCTGCCTGATAGACTCACATTTTCCCTCTATTTCCAGAACTGATAAGGAGCAGCAGGAATCACTTACCAAAACAGGAGGGGGGATTGAAAGTCTCCTGTCATTAGAGCTGGAGAGCCCTCCTGGCTGCACCCCTTCCTTCCTTAACCTTCCTTAAAGCTTCCTTTGGACATAGGACCTCATTCCCAAGTTAGAAAGTGTGATATTTATCAGTGGAGACCGTTTTTAACACGTTTCATCCAGTCCTTCTAGTTGCAGAGTTTGCAGGTGCTAGGCTAGCGCAAGTCATCAGTATGTGTTAGCCTGCCACTAAAAACAGTCTTACCCACTCCACAGTACACCCGAGGCAAATAAATTATAACGCCAGACTATCAATGTAAATATGAACTCTGCAATTAGAAGGACTGGATGAAACATGTTAAAAATGGTCTCCACAGATAAATATCACACTTGCTAACTTGGAAATGAGGTTCTATGTCCAAAATCCTGAACCACCCCTTTAACCTACCACTCTTATTCTGTCATTTGTTTATTGATTTATTGATTGATTTAGTTATTTATTTATTGTTTCTTTTCATGTTGGGCCATGATGTAAGGTAAAAAATGTGCACACACATGCATGGACGCACTGCAACACATTGCGTATGTTCTGTGTGTGCAATTGCAAGCAAGCCTATAACAAAGCACTTTTCA
>NC_055963.1:30018045-30033045 GCF_018492685.1 Alosa sapidissima
CATACACAACAAACAAAATGCATACCACTGCCAGTGGTCCAAGGACCAAGATCTGAGGACAAGAGAACTTTCTGTTTTCTCTGTGGTGCTCCTACCTGCTAAAAGAATGCATTCGTTTAAAAACGAACACATGGACACTCTGAGCAGGGACCCCCAGTTCCTTCTCATTTCCTCACTATGCCCAGGCGATGCCAGGGAAGTGGCCAGGCGTTGGCATGAATAATGTCGGAGATGGCGCTTTAAGATTCTAATGTAGGCCACTGGATCCGGGAGAGGAGATGCAGCTCAGCTACCTTACCGTGCCTGAACCCAGGAGCCCCCCACTCCCATCACTAATAAGACAGAGATTAATATTTCATTCAACAAGACATGACGTGGGAAGGGGAAGGAACAGGGAGAATGGGAAGGAGAACAAACTAAAGTAAGGAAATATAGAAAAAGAAAGAGAATCGAAAAAAATGAAAGTTCAAATGAAAGGGGTAAAAAGCACAATATTTTGTCCATCTGTTGTTACATCTCTGCAATTACTGATCAGATTTTTGATTTTGTTGGGTGGATTAATTCCTAAGGCTCACTGATAAGCCTCATGCAGTCACAACAATGTCTGACGCACTAATTACCGGTACACAAACTGGCTGGAGCTGGGCCAGCCAATAATCACTACACAAATGCTCCCCAAAATGAAAGCTATCTCGCTCGATTCCAGCTAAATCGAAGGAAGTGCAGAAGTTCCTAATCTTCACTTCATAATTAATTCTAATAACAGGAGATTTAGTGCTTCTCTTAAATCTGCTGTACAGCATATGATTCCCCCTTTTCATCCCCTCCTCTCCACACACACACACACACACACACACACTGTAGGAAATAATCCCCCTGACACAAGTAGCGGTGTTTTTAATGATCTAACAGCATTAGCAGGCTTGTGTGTGTTTGTGTAAAAACTGCACTTGCTTGTTGACAGCACACGCACACATGCACGGCTCCATTAATTAAACATGGCACAGTAACTGGGAGTCGCGCAGCTGCAGAGTCACAACGCCAGCTACTGTAGCTGCACTGCGCTCCTGTTAGTGGCTTACGTGACGACAAGCACAAGCAGAAAAACAAATGACGAAGCAAAACAAGAACAAAAACACAAACACATGCGGTGTTTAAGGGAAAGTATGATAGCACAATGTGTGTTAATACTGTGCGACATGGGCAGAAAAGCACTGAAAGATTGCTAGCGGGGACATGGTACCATCATGTGTGATTCAGTGCTAGTACTGGAGTGGTTGGTGGAGGAGGGAAACAGTTCAGATATGACCTGTGTCTCACTGGAGCGCTGCTCGTTGCAAAATGTCAGGAAAAAAATAGACCAGGGAAGTGGGAATGTGCAGAAACAAGGTTGAAGCTAGACGTCTTGGAAAATAATTAGCCCATTTTGAATCAAAATCCAATCAAGAGTACAACGGCGCTCAGCATTCTGCCCACACCCTGCTGGTGGGCTGGACGGGGAGTAATTGCGCTTCTCTGACCTGCTTTCCTCTCAGGTTGGGTCTTCTGTTACTGGAGGAGCAGAGAGAAAGAGAGATTGAGGTGGAGACTGGCATCGCCGCTACAGCGTGAGGTTTGCTGCTGCCTCCACTCATGGGATCATCTCTGGAGAAGATTTTCTATTCCGAGAGGGTGCGCTGTCAGTCCTTAATTCTGGACTCAATTCAAAATGGCTGTTGATATTTTAGCGCGACTGCGAGGACTGCACCTTTATATAACACAGCACATTTGCTGTTGGTGCTGGCCACTGGACTACAGGAACCATACAAACGAAGCCTGGGACTAGGAGGAATGGCGACTTGAGCAGTTTAAATAAAATTATTCAAAGAACAAAGGAACTTTCTTGTATTTAATGTTCAAATTTCAATCTAATAATGGCCCTTTGGGCTATTTCTTTTTAACAAATCTGTTAGGAAGGAGTCCTTGCAGATTAAATGAAGTGGTAGTGCATCAATAATTGATTCAAAGGTCTTTTTATAGCAGGGGGCCTCAGAGATTCATAATTGTCTTCGCATTAGCCCTAGAAAAAAGCTAAAGTTTTAATAAATAGGCATTAAAAGTTTAACTAATATTAATAGCACCAATTAAAGGCCATACCATAGCTATGCATCATTTCTGATAGCTGCCATGGCACACACATGTACATATGCCTATCTTACTAAGCCCACACGCAGATACTCAGATACACACTCTCTCTCTCTCTCTCTCACACACACACACACACACACACACGCACACGCACACACATGCACACACACACACACACACACACACACACACACACACACACACACACACACACGTTAATACTCACAGAAATGCGACAGCTGTGCTACTCTGCGTAATCACTGTAAACAATGAATCACATTGCAGCTTCCCATAAAAAACAACCTGCAGCACTTTACATCTGGTTGTAACCAAGTGTGGTATGTCTGACTGTGTCTGACAAGGCTGCCTTGAATCAGTGTCTGCTAATGTAATGGGGCAGAGCAGTGTGTATGTGTATGTGTATGTGTATGTGTATGTGTATGTGTACTGTATGTGTGTGTGTATGTGTATGTGTATGTGTATGTGTATGTGTATGTGTATGTGTATGTGTGTGTATGTGTGTGTGTATGTGTATGTGTATGTGTATGTGTACATGTATGTGTATGTGTATGTGTACTGTATGTGTGTGTGTATGTGTATGTGTATGTGTGTGTATGTGTACAGAATGTGTATGTGTATGTGTATGTGTATGTGTATGTGTATGTGTATGTGTCTGTGTGTCTGTGTGTGTGCATGTCTGTGTCTGTGTAGACATTGTAATTCACCCTTGCCAAATATTCATGACATTCATTTTTTTACCTTCGCTGTGCATTAGCCAAGCAGGCTGTGGAGCAAGCGTGGAGCTGTACCGCCCATGCTGCCCGTGCCTAGCTCATTCATCTGAACAGTCGACCCCATTATCCAGGTGAGCAGGCCGAGGTCACGGCAGTCATGTGACCCACCAGCCAGTATCACACAGAGACCCCCCTCCCTCACTCCACCCTCACCCCCTGTTCCGCTCGGCAGACCTTCTCACAACGCATTTGCTTCCATCCTGCCAGCACCCGGCCCCAACCTCGCGCCTTTTTGCTCTGTCACTCATTCATTTGTTCTCTCCCTCTCTCTCTGTCTCTCTCCTTTCTTTCTCTTTCTCTCTCTCTCTTGCTGGCTTTCTCCCTTTTTTCTTTTTGCTCCTTTAAGTCTTCGCCCTGGTACCCCTCTGTGCCAAGGGATGACATAAGAGAGAAGAGATCGGGGGAAGAAAAGAGTGTGAGAGAGAGAGCGAGTGAGAGAAAAGGGAAAAGATTCTTTTGTTCTGCAGACAAGAGGAGAAAAAGGGGCCTGTAATTTGCTGGAAGCAGGATCCTTGGGTTTTTCAATAAAAAGGCTGGCGTGTTGTAATTGGTGTTGGGATTTGCGAGGGTGCCCTCTCTCTGGCATCGAACGGCGTCTTCTCTGTCTCTCTCTCTCTCTCTCTCTCTTGCCACTTCACCAGTCACCTGATCCGCAGGTGGTCAACCTGTAATAGCGATGCAACCACCTAACAGTTGGCTCCCTACTGTTCAGAGAAAGCCTTTCTACAGGCCAGCAGAGAAAGCGAGCGAGAGAGACAGAAAGAGAGAGAGAGAGAGAGAGAAAGAGAGACAGAAAGAGAAATAGACATGGAGAGAGATCCCTTTTAAAAAAAAAAATGCTTCTGTGTGTGTGGGTAAGACAAAGGCGTAGAGGCTGATAGGGTAATGAGAGGGGCCTCTGTGAGAGAGGAGGAGTGCACAGGGAGAATGAGCGAGAGACAATGAGGGCGAGGCAGACGCAGGAAACCCATCAGACTGCACCGGAGGAGAGAAGTGGGATGCTGAGACAGTGGGAGAGGCGCGGGAGACAGAAATAAAAGCTGGGGACTGAGCACCAGGCATGGGGTATTATGGGATATTAGGATCAAAGGATGGTGGCTTTTACTGTGTGAAGAAGGACCTGGGATGAGTAAGAACAGGCTGGGTGGACAGTATCCACACACAGAGATACACACGCACATGCACACACACACACACACACACACACACACACACACACACACACACACACACACACACACACACACACACACACACACACACACAAACATACACAAACACATACACATACACATACACACACACACAAACATACACACATACACACGCACACACAAACATACACACACACACACACACACAAATATGCACGCACACAAACAAACATACATACGATACAGACACACACAAATATGCACGCACACATACACACCCACGAACACACACACACACACAAACATACAGAACACACACACACACACATGCACACACAAGCCATGTTCTGTCTATCCTTCATCATTAACAATTCAGGTTATTCTCTTAGCTAATGCTTTTATCAACAGGCACTTTCTTTATCAAAAAATCCAAGTAATTTTGGTTGTGACTAGCAGCATGTCTCGATAATGTGTTAAGGCGATGTTCTTGTTGTGAATGGGTGCTCCCCTAAATGGCTAGCTATGTAATTGGCTCCACTGGCCAATGCATGATAAACGATAATTCACTGTCCCTGGTAATAACTGAATCATTCTGTTAATGAGTCCCTTTGTTCGAGAGAGAGAGACAGAGAAAGAAAGAGAGAGAGAGAGAGAGAGAGAGTGAGAGAGAGAGAGAGAGAGAGAGAGAGAGAGAGAGAGAGAGAGAGCACTGACCAAGCTTACCAGCACCCACATGACCTTCAAGAGAAGAACCAAGGTCGTGTAATGGCACCTCAGACACAAAGCTGTAAAATGCCAGCGCCATATGAAAGAAGCAGGGTTTTGGGCTGAGTCAGAGACACAAAGGACATGTGAAGGGTCCACTCTCCCTGGACTGGCCAGTTGGTAAAAAAGGGAAGGGAGTTCTAACCGTCCTTTCATCCCGGTCCTCCATCGCATCTAATGAACTTGTTTTCCTCTCATTTCCACCCATGCTGACTAATCACTTCAGACATTTGACAGCGCTCCCCACATTGATCCCCGCGGCTGAAGCGAGAAATAAATAAACAAGTAAATAAATAAATAACAGCTTGGGCTTTTTCCCCCCCCTGTCGGCGATGGTTGCCATGGATACACGCGATGCGATGGCCTGTCGCTGTGGGCGCTGACGTGTCTGTGAATTTCGCATTATTCTATGTTTTATATATGGCATTATTCACGGCTATGTCACTCCTGCTGAGGACCTGAACACCAGTCTCATCACCTCTCATTTCTCTGTCATGTCGTCCATCTAACAAGTGTGTGTGTGTGTGTGTGTGTGTGTGTGTGTGTGTGTGTGTGTGTGTGTGTGTGTGTGTGTGTGTGTGTGTGCGTGTGTGAGAGGGTGTGTGTGTGTGTGTGACAGATTATGGGGACGTGTTTGTAATCGTCAAACGAGACGAGGCGCTGGGGTCTCTTCAATCCTCGCAGGCATGATTTCGCTCATTAGTCTCCTGCAGTTGAGTGACATGCAGGGAGAAATGGTTTCTGACAGTGAGAGATCAGCAGAACCTAGCACTGACACACACACACACACACACACACACACACACACACACACACACAGAGAGAGAGTGCATGCACACACACATTATTAAGCACACGTACACCAAGATACACACACAGACACTCACACACACAGACACACACACACACACACACACACACACACACAGACTGCATACAAACATAGAAAATGCCAATGTCTGCACATTAGTGCAAAGACTTGGACGCAAACACACAAACACACACACACACACACACACACACACACACACACACACACACACACACACACACACACACACACACTAAGCTACCTGGGAGATTCTTCGGAGACAGCAATCTGTTCTCCCCCAGTATTTGCCACACACACAAACACACAAATCCGCACAAGTCTGCAAAGGGACCCAATCCAGCCCTTCCCCATCAACCCCCTTCCCCATGCAAACGGAGCGGCACATTCATTCCCCCACCCCGAGAATTCTGATACCACCCACTCTGCGCATTAGGTCCTGCCACACACACACACACACACACACACACACACACACACACACACACACACACACACACACACACACACACACACTCTGTCCCTTCTCTTCCATCTCTCTCTCTCTCTCTCTCTCTTGTTGAGTGACGTGCTCACTGCCAGTGATGCTCCTCAAGTCGGGGAGCCAGAGGAAGAGCCTGCCTCAGCGCTTTAGTGCACTGCAGGGAGCGCGGATACAGCACTCCCCTCACACTCTGTCTCACGGCAGGGGTGGGAGGGGGTGCTTGTGCTTGTGAGTGTGTGTGTGTGTGTGTGTGTGTGTGTGTGTGTGTGTGTGTGTGTGTGTGTGCGTATGCATGCATGCCTGTGCATTTGATTGTGGCTGAGTATGTGTGTCACAAGATCTCCACCTGTGTTCTTTGTTGTTCTGTACTATCTCCACCAGCCACTCAGCACCTCTGACCTTACCTGTCCATCAGGCAGGATACTGAATTAATAAGGGTGGGGGTTATCAAACAGAGTGGGTGAGGGGGCAGCCTCGTGTATAACAGCACAACAAAGTGTGGTGCTCTTCTAGCCTATTGGCTTTTTACTTTAGTTCTGAATCAAAAGCATTCACAGGGTAAATCCGTTCCATCCATTGCATAGGTTGAAAATGGGTAGTTTTTCCATTACTTGCATGCACACACACACAGACACACACACAGACACACACACAAACAAACACACACACAAACAAACACACACACACACACACACACACACACATACACACACACACACACACACACACTTTGAAGTCCTCATAATTTAAGCTACAAAGTCCTATGGAGAAATAAAGCTTTCATCATGGGGCTTCCTCTGGGAGCAAGTTAGATGTGATTTGTCCCTCAAACAGTTGCTGTGGTGGAGTGACGGTCTCCTGAGCTTTCTACCAGGTGTGTGTGTGTGTGTTTGTGTGGGAAGGGTGTGTGTGCGCTTGTGGTGATGGTGGTGGTGGTGTGTGTGCGTGTGTATGTGTGTGTGTGGGGGGGCTGTTTGAGTTTTCAGGTGGGAATACCAGCCATGCACTCCAGCGTCATGGCAACACAGACACAGAGCGGCTCTTAACTCGCCTGATGACGGGCTGCCTGTCAGCCACAACGAAAAGGGAAGAGGGAGAAGAAAGAAAGCAGGCAGAGATAGAGAGATACAGAGTAAAGAGAGAAAGAGAGAGAGATGCATAATAAGACACGGCAGGAGCTGAGCTTTAAGAATAAGTAAAAGAAGAAGAAGAAGAAGAAAGGAAGAGTTTAAGTGCTCTTTGAGTCAGTCAAACTCCTCATATGTGTTTTCTGATGCTCGCTTCAGCACATGCGAGAGACCTTCTAGTGCCGGAACCAGGCATCATTCTAATTGCCTCGCAGCTGTCAGGCATGGCATCAATGTTATGCTAATGCTACTCATCGGGCTACATCCACCTTCCACAGATGCAGTAGCCGGATAATGAGAGATTCTGTTTGATACCGCCACGAGCGTTAGCGGATCGCTAGCTTCGGCGGTGCCTACAGATAATGTGAATCTCCAGCGTGTGCCATGACCTGACCCACACCTTTCCAGTTTGTCTGCACTTAATGGGCTAAGCTGTGTTTACTTTTGAAGACAAACAGGACATGGATGAATTATTGATGCCTAAGTGATGATTTCTGCTGCTGGTGTATGTGTGTGTATGTGTGTGTGTGTGTGTGTGTGTGTGTGTGTGGATATGTCTGTGTACGTGTATGTGTGCGTGTGTGTGTGTGTGTGTTTGTGTGTGTGTATATGTGTGTGTGCTTGTGTGTGTCGGTGCTTGTGTGTGTGTGGAGAAAGGAGGAAGGTTGATCAGTTCACGTTGATCCATTGGAGTTGACACAGAGGTTTTAACGGGTAATGCTCGGATGCATCCCGGAATGCTGGAGTTCATCTCAGTGCACTGATCCACCCGGGTGCATACTCTGTTTTTGTAAAACACCCTAATTGAGATCAGTCCCCCTGCTTGGCTCAAAGATTCACACAGAAATAACAACTAGCACAGGCGGGATTTTGAGTATCTATGTGTATGTTTGTGTGTGCATATTAGAGAGAGAAAGAGAGAGGAAGGGAGAGAGGGAGAGAGTGTTTGGAGTGGAGAAAGAGAGGGCTGTAAGAAAACATGCTGTCTCCTGGGTGGTCAACTGAAGAGAAAAGAAAAGAGAGAGAGAGGGAGAATCGAACGGGCCAAGAAAGACAGTGCTGTACTCATATCCATAAACTCAAAGGAGAAGCGAGAGACATGCTAAAACATGAGAACCTGACAAAGACGGAGACAACCACACCACCACCACCACCACCACCACATACCACAGAGGCTTTTTTTCTCTCGCTCTATAAAAAAGGAAAGCTTTTCAAACAAACTCCCTGAACCACACTATCCAACTTGAGATATTTAAAACCTGGTCAACTTTTCACCCCCTTGGAAAAGCAGTCTTCTCATGTCTCGCAGACATACGACTCTTCTTCAACGGCTGGAGGGGTGTATGATGCCTCCCTTTGGGTTCTCCTGAGAGTTCAGAGGTGAAAAGCAGCACAGTAGCACAGTGTGTGTGTGTGTGTGTGTGTGTGTGCACGCGTGTGTGTGTGTGTGTGTGTGTGTGTGTGCGCAATGGGGGAGGCGAGGACACACACAAGTAGCGGGGCGGCACAGTTCTGGTTTCTTTGGCTCGCCGCATCTTCTCATCCACTCCTCCTCTTCTTTCCTCTCCTCTCCTCTTCCCTCTCCCCTTTGTGCAGCTGTCTAAGACATGTTTGCCTTGGCTCCTGCCCTCCTGCCATCCTCCTCCTCCTCCTCCTCCGTCTCTCTGTGTCTCGCCTGCGAACACGATCGTCCGCTGGAGAGAAATCAATCACGGCCCAAGCCACAAAGTAAACGCTGGAGCTTAGACACGTCTGTGACCCAGCACATCCCTGCCAGACATGGCAGACATGGCGGCTGTTTACCTAAATCAGGACTCCACTAAATCCAGGAGATACTCGGCCATTAGGGACATGAGCTGGGGTCGGGCGCTGAAGACTCCGAGGCCTTGGGGTACAGTAGAAAAGGGGGCGCAGTAACACTAAGCAGTGTTAATCACTGCATGTACACTCACTGGCCCCAAGCACCAGGCTACTTGAACACTTTGTTATCTGGCTTGACAGTTGTTGTAGGCTTGTGGTGGAAGAAAGCTGATCCTTGGCACAAACATTTAGTATTTAAAAAAAAATTATGTATCAACTTTTTTTTTTTTTTTTTTAACAGCAGACAAAACAAATGTTTTTCTATGACTGCCTTAAGATAACTCTCTAAAATAATAACAGTGTCTGTATTGTGAGGACAAAATAATAACCACTCACATTCCACAAAAAAAAAAAATCCTAATGGACATGCAAATGCAGAGTAATCAGACAAGACATTTTCTGAAATACAAAACAGGGTGCTGTGGTGGGGGAAGCTTATGAGAAACTTTCTTAAAGAGTTTTGTTGTCCCCTTCTGCTTTGCAGCATAGCTGATTCCAATTTTTGCTTGGACTTTGGCTCCCTTTCAATTGAGCCTCACAGTGCCCGTAAACAGACAGGATTTGCATGTGAAGTTCAGTAGTTAAATTCTGAGGCTGAATTCGATCGCCAGCCAAAAGTAAAGCAGCTTGAGAAATGAGAAGGAGAGGAGAGAGAAAGATAGAAGAGCAGAAAAAGAGAGAGAGGGAACGAGAGAGAGGGGGGTGGAGGGGGGGGGAAGAGCTTTCCTCGGCAGTCTGTCAGAAACTTCAGCGCTTTCTACTTTGTTTGCCGGCTTGTTTGTGTTGGAGCTTTTTTCTCTCTTTTTTCCCCTTCTCTTTCGCCCTCTTTTAATTCCTCAAGAATCCATAACCACCCATCTGCCGCTTCTACAGTGACACCTCCGCCAGCGCCTTCCTCCACTGAGCTTGAGAGAGGAAGATTGCTAAAGCAAGGCACCTGTTTAATTGCCGTGACTGCAGGGCTGGCGAAGGGTGAAACTTCACCTCGTTACATTTCTCAGCATGCATATGCACAAGTATGATACGTGAATATATTACCAGGGTGTAAGATGCAATTAAACACACACACACACACACACACACCCACACACACACACACACCCACACACACACACACACACTTCCATTATGTGTCAAGAGAAGTGTTTGGGTGTGTGTGTGCTCTCCTGGTATGCTGATGCATTTGCGATACAGTGAAAGCACAAGCATGAGAATAGGTATGTGTCGAGTCTAAATTAGGGAGACATGAACCTAACTGTGCACCCAAGTTGATATGCACAAAAAGTGAACAAGGGAAAAGGGAAAATGGAAAGGGGGGGGGTCTGTCTCCATGGCGCCCTTTCCAGCTCATCACCCTCCTCCAGCTGGTGGAAACAGTACCGGCCCCCACCGGGCTCTCCGGAGAGCTCCCCCCCTCGACCGTCTGGTGCACAGCCCCGCAGGCGACTGCCCCCGCTGGGCGCAATATGCCACCCACCATGCCCACGCTACCAGGAGCATGCGGGGAATTTCCCTTCCACGTCCAAAAAAAAAAAGAGCACGCCAGCCCGGCTTCTAATTAGACAGAGACGTACGATAATCGCTAATGACGTCGTCCGACCATGAGGAAGAGCAAACAATCGCAGCTGAAGACACAGAGGCGAAAGTCATCCAGCCTGAGCTACTGAATTCATCCGTGTTGTCACAAGGAAGTGGAGCATGCTGACAAATTAGGCCCCCGGTAGTTTTGCGAGGCGTGCGCCTCTGCCAGGGTAGGAAACGTACCGACTCGAAATGGAAGCGAAGCAAGATGGAGCTGCGGTTTTTGGAAATAAAAAAGAAGAGAACAATCACAATCAAGCTCCATGAAGTCAATTACAACGCTCCTGCCAAGTCCGACCTGGAGAAAACTCATTACGAGCTACTCCAACTCTGAGACCAAAACCAAGACGGAGCCAGAGCAACCAACTGGCCACTTCTTAAGGCTCCAAACCTAGAACATAATCATGTTACAAGAAAAAAAAAAAACAGCATTCGCTTACACTCACAGCATACGGAATTAACTGAATTGAGATTTTAATTAAATTTCCACAAAGGATGATGTTGACTCCTCGACTTTGTAAAAGGAGTTAGTGAATGCAGGTTTGAAGCATGAACCGGATTGAGTTTTTTTTTTTATTAATCACTCCGAGATGATGATGTGTGTGTATGGATCTGACTATAGCGAGAGTGAGCATGATGCAGCCGCTTTGGTTGAGAGCCAGACGGTTGGACGGGGGGGATAACAAGGGGAGAAATGGCCGGGAACGTGAGAGGGCACGGCTTGTCAGAGCTCTGTTCCCCCGGCTCAGCTTCGCCATGAGTGTGTGCGTTTGTGCGCGGGCAAACGGGCGGGCGGGCACTGGTGTTTAGCGGTGTGCTGTGACAGGTGCATTAGCATTTCCCCTAGGTGGGGCCGAGGTTAGCTCTACCCCTGCCCTCCTTCACTCACACAGAGCGGCAGCCTGCTGACCCAGCCATCACCCACATCAATCCACAGCTCCTGGTTAGCATTTACATGCGCAAGCACACACACACACGCACGCGCACACGCACACGCACACGCACACACACACACACACACATGCACACATACTGTACACACACAGACAAATGAACACACGCACACACATGCTTACATGTGCAAGATACTATTCTTCAATGAACATCCACTATATATAGGCTACACTTGACGTCAGGAGGAAATAAAATAATGAATCCAAGCTTCCATTCCTGGGAGCTGGCAAGGAGCACATTGAAGAACTTCACATTACTTTCCGCTCATCAAGAGCAGTGACTGTAATCTCCCTCTAGCAGACAGGTCTAGTCTCACGCACAACATCATTAGCCAGTTTAGATTCTTCTTTCTGCCCATCTGCCTGTTTCTCTCTCTCTCTCTCTTATTTTGTTTCTCTTCTCCGCCATTTTGTTTCATCAACTTCCTGCCAAGTGCAGCTGATCAATAGCCGGCGCAGTCTTTGTGAAAGTCTTTTTCTTTCATTAGTTTGTGCCTCAACTGTCTTTGCCACAAAAAAAGAAAAAAAAATATACACACACACACCAAAAAACCTTGATGCCACATTTGAATTATCAATCAAGCATGGGAGGGATCTCCATAGAAGTAGAGAGACAAAGAAAGAGAAGAAATGAAGGGAGACGTGGGGAGGGAAGAAAAGAGAGCGCGGGGCTCGGGGAGGGATCTGACCCACAACAGTGACACGCAGCTGGGAAACAATGCCGCCGCGAACGCTGTCTCTTGTTGTCTCCCCGGAGGGCCCGTGGAAGTTTTCATCAAATCATTAAACGCTGACAAGCTCTGCAGCTTGAGAGGCATTGATCTCGTTTTTGAGACGGAGAACGGGTTCAGACTTCATTAGCGCTGTTAGCGCTAAGCCGCTTTGCGCCACCGCACGCCCCACTTAGCCTCAGTGAGATCTCTTTGACTTTTCTCCCCAACATCTCTCTCTATATGGGTAGGATAGAGCAAGAGTGAGTGAGTGAGAGAGAGAGAGAGAGAGAGAGGGAACGGATATGTGAGAAAAGTGGGGGAAAGGTGAGAGACGACACAAAGACAAAAAAGAAAGACAGTAAAAGTGTGTGAGGGGTGGGGGCGTGTGAACCCTGGTGATGCTGAAACCCTGGGAAATGGCACAAAGCTCAGGAGAGCTCGGGCTTAAATGAAAGGCGGGCTTTACGGAAGTGTATTGATGAGTCATGGAATCAATTAACTTCTGTCGTGATTAATCGATTATCGCGGCAGCTGATCGGTGAGCCGAGTGCTTCGCCGCGTTCCCCCGTGGGGGGCCGCGTTGCATCCGAGGGTTGGCTTTGACCTCTGCAGCACTCACCGTGGCGATACGGCTTGGCCTAAATCCTCCTCTCTTTCTGCAGAATGACAAAAGGGCTGTCCTCTTGTTCTTGTTATTCCACTCGCACCATGCATACACTTGGCTCCAGGATGGCAAATCAATAGAAATAAAATGAGAATGATTTTCCCCCCCTATTGATTTCCCTATTGTTCTGTAGTTCCTCTAACATATACCACTGTACTGTTTGTACTAACAGTTTTATGTTTATTGTTCCGTGTGTTTATTTCTGTTGGCTAATGTACAGTAATGTTTTGATGGTAAAGAGATTCCTTTGCTAAATGTAATTATTCCACACCATTGGTCGTTTACAGCTTGTGAAGCTTGCCAAGTTTTTCGAGTTCTTGGCAGCATCCCGGTTTCCCTCCATCTCTCTGTCTCACTGGCTTCCTGTCAGTCATATCCACCTCCCTCCTCCGTTTCCCCCCTCTCCAATGTTTCTCTCTCTTTCAGCGTTTCCCTTATTGTCATTGTCTCTCACTCTCTGTGGCTTTTCCCTTTATCTCCCTATTCCCTTTGCACTCAATGCCTGGTTTACCTCAATTCTTTCTCTCTCTCTCTCTCTCTCTCTCCCTCTCTCTCTCTCTCCCTCTCTCTCTCTCGCTCGCTCTTTTCTCTTTCTCCCCATCTGTCTCTCTTACTCTTTATTTCTCTCTCTCATTCTCCTTTCACTTCATCTTTCCCTCATCCTGTCTGTGGAGGCTCCGGGTCTGCAAAGCTACACCCACTGTTCCCTGAGGAGGCGCCATGACGGATGGCCCTGTGTAAAATTCTGATTTGATTCGGCCCATTTGATAAATTTATCGCTGGCATTTTGAAAATGAAATTAGGGGAACATCTCCAGGAGCCTGTTTTTCTACAGCAGGTGCCATAAATACACTTAATTTAGCTGGGAGAAGGGGCAAGGGGGAAAGAGAGAGAGAGAGAGAGAGAGAGAGAAAGAAGAGAAAGAAAAAATAAGGTAACAGAGGTGAAGAGGTGGAGACGGATAATACAAGAAATGGTAGTAAAAAAGGAGGGAAAAGAAGGAGGGAAACAAAGGAGGTCAAGAGATTGCTCATAGCATAGAATGGAGCAAAAGGGAAGAAATGAAACAGTGGCAAAGAAAACAAATATACAAGACGTGAGGAAGGAGTCAGAAAGAGAGATACAGCATGTGCAAACAAGGGAGAGGAAGACCAGAGAGTGAAAGTGTACCATTGAGCTAGAGACTGAAAGAGAGAGGCAGAGAGAAAGGGAGGGGTAGTGGACAAGATGGACAGAGAACATGAGGGAGAGACAGAGAGAGAAAGAGAAAGAGAGAAAGAGAAAGGGAGAGAGGGAGAACATCAAGGAAAGAGACACACGCACACGGAGGTTGTCGGTCAGTTGGAGGTCAGCTTGTAATGAGGTTCTCATGGCCGCCGTGCTGTTCTAATGAGACAGGTGGAGTGAGACGGCTAGGCCCCGTGGATGACGGAGAGTGCTGTTCTGCTCGCGGGGAACCTGTCGGCCAGGACTCACCTCTCATCTCACCGACACAGACCCCTGCGTGCCACTGGGAAACAGCCTGCTCCAAAAACTCCCCTCACAATCTCCATTAGACCACCTTTACACCGCTACAAGCAAAGAGTAATTCAGCATCCAGTCCTTTGGGATGCACTAATATCTAAACTCGTTGGTAAATATGGAGTGATATGCTGAGTAATAGATGCTGAAAAGATGAGATGAACTCAGACTGCTATTCATAAAAAGACCTTGTGGCACTGTGGCATAAAGTCAGAGGTCTTGAGACATAAGAAGGGAAGTGTGGTCAGTGTTGAATACATAAAGGATGTGCAAGTGCATGGACATGGCTAAATCGTAGCCAGCAGCATGTGACGTCGGCTAGCGATCAATGGATCAATAGTTCTTTATTGGCAGTTCAAGGCCCAGCGAGACTTTGGTGTTGGAGGTGTTGCCATAGCAATAGCCCACTGAACTTCCCTTATTTATTC
>NC_055963.1:30043045-30048045 GCF_018492685.1 Alosa sapidissima
AAATGTCTGTGCTGAAACTGCCAACAAGGTATTCGTGTCTTCAGTGTCGTCATCTTCCATGCTCACCACCCAACTCTCCTAAATGCTTTATTTATAGAAGGCCTTGAGCCTGTTCTGACAACAAAATAAGAATGAGGTTTTGAGGCTTGTCAGGCTGCAGGTACAGGGTCTGCAGAGAGCCCTGCTTGCTTGGGGAAAGTGGGGCCACATACACTCACTGTACAGGGAAAATAGACAGGCATGTTTTACTGCATGCTTTCTGGCACACAGAGGGGAGCTGCAATGACTAAGCAAAATAGGCCAGCGCTGTTTCTTTATTACTCCATTTTCTCTTTCATGTCTTGACCCTGACAACAGGGAACATGATGACCTCTTCGGTGAGACAGCAGGAAGACGTCAGACACAGATTTGATTAGCCCCCACACTGTCGACACTATGTTGACGTCAGATAAGCTTGTTATTTAGAAGCCCATTCCGGCTCTGCAGGTCATGTTTGTCTGTTTGTGTGTGTGTGTGTGAGAGAGAGAGAAAGATGCATTGGATCCGTCTTCCGGTGGGAAAGGTCACAGCCGCGGCTGCTGCTGCTTCCTGCCTCATGTCGGCCAGTGCGCGAAAACAAGACGTGACGCCATTTTGGCCCCTCCGTCGAGCAAGCACTCATTTAGGGCCACGGTGAAAGTTCAGCGGTGGCGAGACCTTTTCTCCGGAAGCAACACTACGTGAGAATATCATCTCAAAGTTGAGACTTGCTGGGGTCAGGCATGTTTAAGGTCGCCTAATGACACATTGCGAAAAGGGGGCCTCTTACCATATGAGTGGGCTGCAACTCGGAAATACAAGTTTGAATATAATATTCGCCGAATACAAACACATGTATTCATGCACATGCAAAGCCCTTTACATGTATATTGCGGTAATATCCGAAGGCTTTGTTCAAGTTCTGCACCACAAGAGATGCTGAGTGCATAATCCCCCGGAATGAGACTATACATACATTTTGTGAGTATTTCTGGACTCTATTAGGCAATGAAATAAAACAATGCAAGTGGACACATTCATTTTTGCTGACACTGTATACCTTCTTATTTTTAAGTGTTTTTCCCTCTATTTTCTTCTGAACACTTGCCCATGAAACCATCAATTAGTTATAACTAGCAGGCTTTGACAGAGCGTAGCCGCTAGTCTTCCTGGCAGAAAAAGGGGCAAAATGGGAGAGAAGAGAAGGATTGTGTTTTAATTAGATCTGTAATGCAGACAGTGCCTTTGCTACACTTGGGAAGTGTAACGTTCTCTCTCTCTCGCTCTCATTATGCACTAATGAGTTGTCTATTAATGAAAATGGAAAACATTTATTGTGCGAGCACAACGGGTTCAGCTGGATTAATTATTGCACTAATGCGGCGAAATGGAAACGGAATAGAGAGAGAAAGCATCGGGCGTCTGGCAAAATGCACATTATTTGCCAGGCAACAGTTGTCAAGAGCGCCGATGGCCCCAACGGAAGCACAACAGCAAAAGAAATAAAGAATGAAAAAAAAAAACATTAAAATGGGAGAAACATAACACTAATATTACATACAAAATGTGCATAAACACAGACACTCTCTCTTTCTCTCTCTCTCTCTCTCTCTCTCTCTCTCTCTCTCTCTCTCTCTCTCTCACACACCACACACACACTAATGCTAAATGCAGCATTTACAGGAGCATCCTGTGATTCTGCTCATGCCCAGCATAAAGCAATAAAGCGCTACCCCAGACTAATTGCGCTGCAGCCTCTCTGAGTCTCTGAGCATTTCCAGCCATTATCACTCTCTTGCCGGCCTGTCAATAGCAATTGCTAGATGTCACTGGCCAGGATCAATACTAATATAACTAACAAAAGGCGACTCGGATAAATTTAATAACATACATATAAAAATCCAATTCCATAAGCACAAATTACATTCCACTGGGTATAGATGGAGGACAAGACCCAATCTTAAGCTGACACACCACATACTTATCACACTCTCACGTGACATAAAAAACAGATGAATTAGTGGAATGGAGCCTAATGAGCGATACATCGCTTTCCATGCAAATAATACTTATATGAGAAGATGAACAGGTATCTAGACTAAGAAAGGGAGAGTGAGAGCAAGATAGAGATACAAAAGAATGGTGAGAGAGGCATGGGGTGAAGTCGAATTGGTATTTTATTGACAGTGGATGTGAACTAGCAGGGACTAACAAAAAATGTGCTTTGGTCTTCACAATACCTACACAACTCATTCAAGACATGCCTGCATGTCTGGATATATCTCAGACTGAGCTATGAAAGCAACCCATCGGGTCAAGAACCCCCGTCCATAGACCCAATCTCATGCAGAAGCCTGAAAGGTAAAAACATTGCCCAAGGCCATCTCCTGCTCAAAACACTGACATCTTAGCAAATGCTTGTGCTTGCAGGATCTGAGCAGGAAAACAGAAGGACTGCGGTTATGGAGCTATTTTATCTGGGCCGTGTATTCAATTTTAATACATTGCCAGATCAATGAAGGCCTCTGGCTGACAATTGCAGGCCTTGGTTGAGGGCACCTTAGTTTTGCATCTAAAACTTATACTGAATGCAATGTATGATTCTTTTTTTCTTTTGGCGAAGAAAAAAAAAAACTCTTACAGCTGATATGATCTGGCTTTCCACATGGAAAATGAGCATCAATTTTCTCCCTCTATATTTGTTGACAAAATGCTGCAATTTGGTCCAATCACAGTATCTGTTTACTCCAGACCATAATCAAGACAGAGAAAGCATATGTGTACAAGCATGTGTCTGTCTGTCTCTCTCTGTGTGTGTGTGTGGTGTGTGTGTGTGTGTGTGTGTGTGTGTGTTTGTGTGTGGCACCACAGGACACACTTACAGACACCTCACACAGAGCTAAACATTATCATATTGCATTCCTCAATCTAAATTGGGGAATATTGAGCCTTTAAGGTACTTTTCATCACATATGAATTTCATCTTCTTGAGTGCGGCTTGCATCTGCTGTGTTTGTGTGCGTGTGTGAGTGTGTGTGTGTGTGTGTGTGTGTGTGTTTTTTTTCCTCTCTCCATGGTAATGAAGTGCTCTGTGATTATGACATCACAAAGACACAGTGTATTATTTGTAAGCCTCTCCGTGGCGCGGCTCTTCTTTTGAATCACCGTTGATGAGCTCCTGAGACGAAGCTGCATTTTGGCTGATTACTGCATTCAAAATGAATACACCAACACTTCAGAGTGTCCTATTCACTTTATGCAAGGATTTATGTGCTTGGCCAAAGTACCCTTGACCCTGGCCTACTTTGACAAATATCCAATACATATTAAACCAAAAAACAAAAATGTTTTTTTTTTTTTCTTTGCTTCAATCACTGCAAATGGCACCCTAAAATACTAACCCTTTGTTGGATGAGATTTGATCATCTGTCCCATTTTTGCTACATGGGAAAAAGGAAGAAAATACACAAAAAGCTCAATATTTGTGTATTTACACAACGGCTTACGGATAAATGCAGAGAAGCAAGGCATTGGCATTATAAATAGGAGTTAAAGAGCAAATCCATGACCTCAGCAGACACAATATTTCTGACCCTAGAATACAATACTCAGAGAACAAAAGCATATGTGAAATTGGGACAATAGACCTGATCCAGGATTTAAAGCAGAAGCAGATTATTGCGTCCCTCATCAATACAACACACTCCACCAGCATCAAATATTGCATTGAAGAATTATGGAAAAAAAAATCAGCTGCAAAAAAAAACAAAACCTCTCAAAACTGTGATTAACCAGTCTTGACAGAGCCAGATGCTTGCTGTGTATTAAACTGACTGGGCAGAGGTAGGCAGAGCACCCATCTTGTACAGTGGTGTAGGGATCAGCATTTCTTTTGTTAATTTTTTTCGATGTCTGCTCTTTGCAGCGGTCTTATTAAACATGGCAGCGTTCCCACACAAACAAGGGGAGAAAAACAATAGCTGTCATCCATTTCCTCCCTGCTAGGGCGCCGTCCTCTCTGTGATGCATGTGATACCCCTATCACCTGTCAATACTTTGAGGAAGCTTGCCACAAAAAAAAAATGCTAGCCTGACTATTTCTTTATTTTTCTTCTTTCCAGAAATACAGCACCATGTCAAAAAAAAACTGCACTAAACAGATCCATATTTGTGTTCTAGAAGCCAAGCTTTCCCCTGTTCTCTGGTTAAGCTTTTACAGGCATAATATTCGTGAGACGATATGAAGGGTGATGCAGTCCAACACGCAAATGGTTGATCAAGATAATATTCTTTAAAAGTGGGTACATTTCCCAGTTATCACACATATACACATTTAGCTTTATGCTGTACAGATGTGACATGTTTGTACATATGTTCACATTTCTAAATAACTCGACTTTTTCTGCAATAATTTGTTCTCTATAGAGAAGACGGTGGTGTGTGTGTGTGTGTGTGTGACACTGAGTGACTGAACACCTCTACTGAGTACCTCTACTGCTGTCTTTAATTCCTTGTCTTTGTTACAAAGAAATTTTACAGATGGAATGGAACTCCCACGAGACTCCATATTTAGTGAGATTGTGTTTTTTTATTTTCATTCCTCTTCCATTACGTCTTTATAGCTCGGAAATCGTAAAAAAAGGACGCTCGATGAAATCAGATTTCTACACAGTGCCGAGAAACAGCTTGTTGACAGAGGCGATAAGTTAATCACCGAGGCGGGAAAAAAACGAGAGGACGGCGATCAAAATAAAGTGGAGACGGGCGATAAGACAAGACTTTAGCGAGCGGCCAGCTGGAGAGAAGAGAGGGAGGCAAAGAAAGAAGGGAAAAGAAACAAAAAAACATTAAAAAAAAAACACAATGGCGAGACAGAAGGATGGGGGAAAGAACAGGAGGGGAGAGGGGGTAAACGAGGTTAAAAAGAAAGACTGCAGAGTGAAAAGGAGGGCAAGTTGGGAAGGGAGGGGTGGATAGGAGAG
>NC_055963.1:30053045-30058045 GCF_018492685.1 Alosa sapidissima
ATACCCTGCCAACACAAACACCAATGTCCCCTCACAGGCATAGAGTCCACAGCGCTACTTCAATACCCCACTGCTAGCATTTGTGCCTTCAACTCAACATCCTCGATTAAATTTAAGTCTATTCCAAAAAAAAAGTTTTAAAAACTCTGGAGTCAATAGAATACAGACTGAATCACACAGTTGCCAACCAGCAGAGAGATAGCGACCCTGCCGACACACGGAGACGTGAACCAGATGTTGTCACGCACAGCTTCCTGAATGGAAGCGGGAGCTGGCCAATCCGGACTTTGATGCAGCAGCCCACCCGCTTTTCCCAGTGTCATCGCCCACGCATCAGTCTGCTGAGCTCGTGACAGCAGTGACATGATTTTTTTCATACAGTCAACCCAGAGAACACAGGATTTTGGAAACAGGGATGAGGAACGAGCGAAACGGGACAGGGAGGAAAAAACATAGGGATTGGGGGGAAGCCCATCTGTCAAGACCATGCATAAACACATTCAGAAGCGAATATGAGAAACAGATTTGGGGAGGGAAATGATATCGGAGTGTTCCAATACACTCGTTTTTCCTCTATCCCCTGCCCTCCTCCCCTCTGCTCCTGTTCCCCCATGCCTCTCTGACCCAGTTCAGTCGGGGGGGGGGGGGGCGTTCAGTGCTCACAGGGTACAGGGGTGGGGTGGGGTGGGGTGTTGAACCAAGGGGGTTGGGTCAGTTAGCAGTAGCTTCAGGAGTTGGTGGGGGGGGGGGGGTCATGCTACTGTGGGTTAGTTTCCCAACACCTTTACACGCCCTTATCCCTCAGTGTTCCCCCATTTGCACACACACACACACACACACATCAGATACCAAGTCCCTCGCTCTACACTGAGAAGGCCTTACCATCTTTCTTTAGTATCACCCCCCCCCCCCACCCATAAACACACACACACACACACACACACACCTCCCTCACCATGACATATATCTCTCCCTTCAAACGTCACTCTCTTGTTTCTCTAAGCCCTGACGCCCCACAGCTCCCATGCACCATCTTATCCACATGCCCCAAGGATGGATGGATGGATGAGTGGTCAGATGAACAGATAGATGGATAGAGAGACAACAGGATAAATGAGGGGAAGGGATGGATGGTAGGCCATGATGGATAGCTGCCACCCGTCCCACTGTGAAATGAATGGTTCTTGACTGAAGGGCCAATATAAAAAAATGTCTGCTTGTAAAAAAAGTGCATAGCATCTGATCTGAATAGCGCTGATGTGTCTTAATGATGGGAAGTGTCATTTGGGATGGACGAGGGGTGTAGAGATAGAGCAGAGAGAGAGAGAGAGAGAAGACAGACTGACTTAGATAGATAGAGAGAGATCTTTCTTCTCTCCGTCCCTCCTTCTCCTATGCAAGCCCACCACAGCTGCCATCTTTCCCTGGTGCTGTCAGCTCTCATGAAGCCCAGATGAAAGCCAATTCTAAAGGGCGAAGGACAAGGCTGTGTGCACACTCAAAAGGTAAGCAGGGCACATGGTCATCCACATTCATACGCATACACCACACTGGTGTCAGCTAAGAAAACAATTACTCTCTCACATTCCCTTGCTCCTATAGAAACCCACTGGTCGCCTAGGTGATGGGCAGGATATGACATGTCTACAGCTACCTGTGACGACTTGCAAATGTATGAGCCACATACATCCCTGCTTTTTTATAGACCTCCATAGGTTACTGTTAATGGATGGACTGAGGTCTAGCAGGGAATAATGATAGGAGACCATGAGATAAGACACTTTATTGTCACATTTGTCTGAATGTATCATACCGTTAATTTCCTTCTCTGTGTGTAAATGTGAAACATCAGTAGAGCTGGTGCATTACATTCAGTCTGATGTGATTCTCACGACAAAGCTGACAGCACCACTATCATCACCACCCAGCTCTCCGGCAAAGGTCCATAGGCTACAGTTATTTGTGTGGATATAGGGCAGGATCTGTCCAAAAAACAAGTTGGTATTGTACTGTATGCATGATCTATGGGCTTAAGTGTCTTAGGTTAAATGAGCTAATGAATGAAGGATGCATACCATCTTTCCGTTATTTCAATCATGGCTCTCTCTTTGTCTCCACATTATGTGTTCGCTCCCTGCATGAGTATGCAGAGAATTTTTATTCTGTTACACACACCCTCGAGGGTGATTAACCTTGTCTCCAAGAAATCAAACAAATTAGCAAAGGCAGAGGGCAATGGTGTGTACTTCACTCTCTCTCTCTCTCTCTCTCTCTCTCTCTCACTCTCTCGCTCTCTCTCGCTCGCTCTCTCTCTCTCTCTCTTTCTCTCTCTCTCTCTCTTTCTCTGTGTGTGTGTGTAGTGTTTTTCTTGTCATTACCCTTTTGCATAGAAATAGCAATTATTGTGCTTCTCTGTACAAGCTTCCTGTTGGTAAGACAACACAACTCTCATTAGAATCACTCTTTTCCCACTCTTCACTTTACTCTCTGTGTGTGTGTGTGTGTGTGTGTGTGTGTGTGTGTGTGTGTGTGTGTGTGTGTGTGTGTGTGTGTGTGTACATGTATGTGTGTGCATGTGTGTGTGTGTGTGTGTGCACGCGCACATCAGTGTGTGAGTGTGTGCATGCCTGTGTGTGTGTGTGTGTGTGTGTGTGTGTGTGTGTGTGTGTGTATGTGTGTGTCCTGCCTGACAAAGCCAAGGAACCTTTACAACCATTCCCACCCAAGACCACGGAGAGCATGTTTGTCTGGTTCCAGTCTGACAGGAACCCAAGACCTTGAGACGGAGGGAGGATGTGTTCCAGGCACGCTGTCCTGACAACACAAATACATGCGTGTGGACTTCCTCCAGCTACCCCCCATTTCTTATAAAAAACTCCACAAACCATCCAACAAGGACAGCCAAGGATTTCCCTCCTGACACTGGAAAGCAGCTCCCCGGTGACAACTCCCACTGCTGGGGTCCAGAGCGGTGCACAGTCTGCAGACTCCACACACATGTGTTAGTTCAGAAACGCGTCTGGGAGGAAGCTCAGATTCTATACATGACAAATGTCCACCATAAAAACTAACGTTTTTTTTTTTAATGATAGCTCTTGGCTACAGATGGACACCACAAATGCATTGAAAAAATAATCACAGCACACACACACACACATATACACACAAACACAAACACATACACACAAATACAGACACAAACACACATATTAATACAAACTGCCACTAACACATACATAGATTTCAACATATTGGCAAACACACACACACTTTCCACATTTCTCAGTTATGGAGAAAGCCATTGCACGATGCAGTCAATAGGCTGTTTCGGACGAAGTAGTTACAGGACCTTAGTTATAGGAACAGTCCACCTCTAAATCACTTCTACTAACTACTCTCCCCCAAAAACGTTCGCACTGGCCAAGTGGCCATAAGTAAGTAAGTACAAGTATATATACTCTTTTGATCACGTGAGGGAAATTTGGTCTATATTTGCCATTTATCCCAATCCGTGAATTAGTGAAACACACTCAGCACAGAGTGAACACAGTGAGGTGAAGCACACACTAATCCCGGCGCAGTGAGCTGCCTGCAACAAAAGCAGCGCTCGGGGAGCAGTGAGGGGTTACAGTGCCTTGCTCAAGGGCACTTCAGCCGTGCCTACTGATCGGGGTTCAAACCGGCAACCCTCCGGTAACAAGTCCGAAGCGCTAACCAGTAGGCCACGGCTGCATGCCCCTAGGAGCTAGTGGGAGGGTGTAAGGGACTTCAATACGTTGACGGTGTTTATAGTATCGTCACTTGCTACAGGGTTTAAAATAGACACCCACTTGCCTGGCCAAATGTGAGTTAATTAACCCATTTAAGCCCACATTTTTCCCAGACATGCAAATATGCAAATCATGTGTTATTAGCAACCCTTTGAAGTAATCAATATTTTTTTTTTTTAAAAATGTAGAAAAGTAGATGAAAAAGTGAGTTTTATTACCGGTAGGTGGGATAATATGCGTATGCTCAATTAAAGGTTGCTCAAATTGCTTTTTTGTTAAAATACAGGTATTATGACAGGACTTTTCAAACTGATATGAACACTGAGACCAACGGCAATAATAAATATGAAAAATATGTAAACATTGTTTATTTACCAGGAGCTTCGGCTCGATAAAATAGAACCCTGAATGTGTATGTCTGTGCGTGCGCCGTGCGTGTCTGTCTGCATGTAGTTGTGAGAGTTAGTGTATATGGTATGTGTGTGTGTATCTGCATGGGGTGTGAGAGTTACTGTAGTGTGCATATCGTGTGTGTGCGTATATATATATATATATATATATATATATATATATGTATCGCAATAGACATGTAATCGATATCAATAAAAAAGCGTTCGAAAGAACATTCGATAATTAAAAGCAACACACACCTCCCGCCTTACATTGTCCATAAATAAATAGGCTAAATATATCTTGCATTGTAGCTAGTGCAACTCTACCAGAGTAGATGATAGAAGTAGGCCTACCTCAACACAGACTCACAATTAGTCCTTGCCCCATGCGCGCCCACTCTCTCTCTCTCTCTCTCTCTCTCTCTCTCTCCTCTCTCTCTCTCTCTCTCTCTCTCTCTCTCTCTCTCTCTCTCTCTCTCTAGGTGCATCCCTCCTCAGCATGCGCATGTAATCCAAACATTCACAATCGTGCAAGACAACTGAATTGCTATTAAATCCGGTTAGCATCATTAGCACGCTGCACAAATTTGTTCAAAACTGTTGCATTCAAATTGACTGCTAAATTCTAATCAACTCAATCCCAATGCAAATGGAAAAGTATTTTCCAAGACTCAAACGGGCCTGTCCCAAGGAGAAAAAGTATTCATTTGAAACTTACACGTGGGTAAACTGAACAGTCTAACCAGTAGACTTACTATGATAAACTAGCAAATTACTTTGTTTACAATATTTCCAGGCTTCAACCAGTGCTGCTCATTCAGACTTATGTGCACAATTA
>NC_055963.1:30063045-30068045 GCF_018492685.1 Alosa sapidissima
CACGCACGCACGCACGCACGCACGCACGCACGCACACACACACGCGCGCGCGCGCGGTGACCGACCCCACCTGTCTTTATGAGCAGGGCCCCATGGCGAATACATGCACTGATAAATTGATTATCTGGAGAGGCCACCCACCGGGCTCAGTCAGGCATGGCATGGTGATCAATAGGCATAAATTCATTATCATAACCCATAATGACCGCATCGCTGAGGCGCATGGGCCTAATTAGATAACACAGCGGGACCTGCTCATTGGGCCGCACGCGAGCATCAATGTCAGACCAGAGAGAGAGAGAGAGAGAGAAAGAGAGAGGTCAGTCAAAGTATATATTGATTGGACTGCTGTGAATCCCCCTGGGTCCTAAAGAAAATCAACTTTCATCTGCCGTCTGTCCGCATAATGCACAAATAGAATGCACAAGCCTGCATACTGTAATATGCATACATTAACGATGCATGCTAACACCATACCTTACAGAAACATTCTGCATTTCTCTCTATAATCCATACACACTACACATTCTCTCTGTAAAACATACATGCTCACCTATACGCACACCTAAACTCAAACACATATATCTTTCATCTTTTCCTCATCGGAGAGTGCGATCATTACTGGGGTAAAGTGAAGTTGGGGTGGGGTTGGTGGTGGTGGTTGAGGGGGACAGTAGCCAACATTCCTCAACTTTTAACCTCCTCCCTGCAGACCCTGTCGAATTAACGCTAACCATGCACATCTGACTGAGGGGCTCGATGGGGCAGAAACAGAGTGGACCACAGAGAATGTTCTGGAGACAGAGAGAGAGACAGATTGAGAGAGAGAGAGAGAGAGAGAGAGATGGAGACAGAAAGAGATGCAGCGAAAGAGAGAGAGAATGAGAGAACACCAGGAGGAGGCTGTGTGTGTGTGTGTGTGTGTGTGTGTGTGTGTGTGTGTGTATGTGTGTGTGTGTGTGTGTGTGGCGGAGTGGTCCATTTAGAGGAAGGGTGGAGGATTTGGGGCATGACACCAATACAAACAAAGCCAAAGAGTGGAAAAGGAGTTAATGGGGCTCAAAGGGAGCTTCTCCGCAGCCGGCCGAAGCACACAAGCGCTTGATATGACCGAGCAGCATCACACAGAACACGGGGGGGGAGGGGGGGTGGAGAGAGAGAGACAAGGGAAGAGGAGGGAAGTGGAGAGAGAGAGAGAGAGAGAGAGAGAGAGAGAGAGAAAGGGGGGAAGATGAGGGGAGTGGAGAGAGAGAGAGGAAGAAGGGGAGATGGTGAAAGAAGGCGAATGACTTGCAGACAGGAGAGTTAAAGAGGTGATGAGAGGAGTTGAGGAGGGGACAGGAGAGGTCAGCCTCTACAAGCCAGAAAACAAAGACAAGGAGAGGAGAGGACAGACAGAGAGAGAGAGAGCAGTCAAGAGATCAGTGAAGGTAAATGACAAGGAAAGGTGAATGAAAGGTTGAGAGAGAAATAGAAAAGGAAAGAGGGTAACCAAGAGAGGCAGAGAGAGAGAGAGAGAGAGAGAGAGAGAGAGAGAGGGGGGGGGGGGGGGGGGGGGGGGGGGGGGGGGCAGTAGACAAGGTGTGTCATCTTTTTGAGTGCTTTTGCTTAGGGGAGTCCTGATGGTAGTGATCTGTGCTCAGGTGTTGAGCGGGGATTAATGCTGGTCCTGCTGGCTATGCCTGAATGTGTGTGTGTGTGTGTGTGTGTGTGTGTGTGTGTGTGTGTGTGTGTGTGTGTGTGTGTGTGTGTGTGTAATACAGGACACTTATATTACGTCACGTCTGCCTTTCATGTGCTCCTCCAGACGTTCTCCCCCTTGCCCTGTTCCCAAATCCCACTAAAACACACAAAACCTGTTCTGTCTTTGAAGCAGTCCCCTGCCCCGATACAACGGGCTCTCAAGGTTCTCCACAGAGATGTGCTTTTTGAAGCCTGCGAGGGATTTTCTGTCTGATCGCCAACTGAGCGTGCTCAGAAGCCACAGAAGGACCGCATGACATCAAGAGTTCACAGCCTGCTCACAGATCTTTGTGCTCCGATACAGGACTGTCATGTCTGTCCACACAAACATGCCCTGGGCCCCAGAGAGAGCAAACTGTCCTCTCAGTAGCTTTCATTGCTCCTCTGACGTCCACTTTGTGGGTTGACTGTGTAGAGCAAACTGATCAAGGGGAGATGAGGAGAACATTGCAGAGACAGGTGGAGGAGGAACGTTGCGCAGCTCTGCAGTTCAACTTCTTGGGTGAAACGAGTTCTCCCACAAGACTGTGTGTATCATCACATTGACATATGTTGTCTATCAGTGCCCCATCCTCAGAACACTTTGTGGTAATTTTCATTCAACAGAGATATCAACATTTCATGAGGTAAAAACATGACTACTTAATTCAAATAGTACTGACAGTAGCCTAGCAATAATTTAAAATAATAGCCTAGCAATAAAAAAATGTGGTTTTCTCTGTTATCTCAAACATTTTTGTTAAATCTCACATTTCAAGGCTATGGCTCACGGTGGAATAAATGGAATTTAGAAAATGGCTATGTTAAACCCCCTGAGCAAGCACCATGTCTCCCAATGCCTAAATGGAGTCCATTTACCTCAAGGAAAACACTGCAATCTGCTAGAGTTTCCGAAAAATATTGCAATAGAAATGCAATGCCTTTCTCTGCCAATATCACATAAGCAATATTCCAAGGTGTTCTTTTGTTATTCCATTCTGTTTTTCCATTAAAACTGACATTTCATCGAAGCATAAGCCTAAGGGAAGAACTCACGAAGAGAGAAAGGGAGAGGGGGAAAGTAGCTGCAGTGTGTGTGTGTGTGTGTGTGTGTGTGTGTGTGTGTGTGTGTGTGTGTGGTATTTTTGTGAGCGGGAGAGAGAGAGAATATGTGTGTGTGTGTGTGTGTGTGTGTGTGTTTTGCAGTTGTGTTCCGTGTGTGGGCGGGCGAGCTTGTCTCTCGCTCACAGCCCATTTTTTCCCTTCTCAGATCAAAGGAAATGTCATTATTTGTAGCCATCAGTGAGAAATCAATGTAATTATGTTTGGAGTCTCCACTCGGGGTATTCATGTAATGCATAATTTGTTAAGTCATAAGCATAATTTAAATGTGCTGCCCCAGAGCCCTCGTCTCCTTTAACTCTTCACGGCACGAAGCCCCACACTTAACCACCCCACCACCGGCTCTTCCCACAACCTCATTCCACCTCGGTCAAATTCTGACCCGATCTATACTTAATCACTTGCTTAGCCGCTGCTATAGAAGTGAGTTAATTATGCCGTTTGCTTGTTTATCACCAGCCTCAGAGATGCCCCGTCTACTCTTCTTCCCCTTAGAAGATGGAGAAGATGGAGAAACAAGCTCCCGTGATGGATGGAGGAGGAGTCGTGGAGAGGAGGGAGAGAGTAATGAATGCTGCTGGAGGAGTGTGAGTGGATGAGTGGTGATGTGTGTTTGGGGTATTGGTGCTGAGTGCAAGTACAAGTGGCAGGTCTGTCCATTGGCAGGAGACCGCGGCTAAGGTCAGCTGTCGCTGGAGAGGCCTATGTGGCAGATAATGTGCCTGTGGCGTGGAGGGAAACGCTCTGCACCGCAAACACTTATTGAACCCAGGGGCTTTAGTGAAAGCAAGATAAAGATAGAGAGACACGGAGAGAGAGAGAGGGAGTGAGATAAAGGACAGAGAGAGATGGAGAGAGAAGGGGGAAAAGATGTATAGAGAAATGACAGAGAAGGCAGTTCGAGCTGACAGAGTTGAGACGAAGTGCTCGAGCCATGTTTGCTCGCCTTTGGCAAGCGTGGCTAAATCCACCACTAATCCCCACACAAACACACATGATCCCGAGCTTTGAAGATACAGTACGTCTCCAGGCGGTGAGGAAGACTGATCAATGACAGGCCCCTCCTCCCGCTCTGGCACGCACCGGTCAGAGATTTGCATGTTGTGTTTCTAGAGTCCTCTCAAAATAAAAAAATAAATCACCTGTCAAGGCTCTGTGAGGGTCATCATTTTATACTAACTTATAAAACAGGACAAGGGTATGACAGAGAGAGAGAGGAAGGCAGAGAGGGCAAACAACACTATGAAGACAGAACATGGAAGATGGAGAGAGAAACACTAGAGAGAGAGCGAATCAAACTATGAAAAGAAGGAAAGAAAAAGTAGTGAAAGTATCAATGGCTCATGCTTCAATTCCACTCACTCTTACCTGTGTTGTAGAGGATCCGTGCAGATCATGGCACAGAGAGGAGAGAGAGAGAAAGAGAGAGAAAGAGAGACAGAGAGAAGAGAGAGAGAGAGAGAGAGAGAGAGAGAATAAAACAGAATGTGTTTACATTCATTTATTTTCATCATCAATAATAGTCTCTGCACGTTTACACAGCACTTAGTACAACCCACCACATCTGTTTGAATAAAGCGACGGCTGAAAGGGCTCAGACAAGTGGATGGGCACTGTGGTGGGTCAGGGCACCTATTAAGAGCCTGCATGGACCGCCAGCAGGAAGCAGCGGCAGCAGAGGTAGCAATAGTCTGCCGCGCTCTGCACCTCATCCTCTGCAGACATCAGTCAATAATATACTTCCTGTTCTCCCTCCTGCACCAGCGGGCAGAGAGAGATAGAGAGAGAGAGAGAGAGAGAGAGAGGAAGCGGCGAACAACCACCTGGCTGAGTCATTATAAAAGAGAGAAAATTGGCATTATTATGGCTCCGTCCACCAAACAATGTCGACACACTGCCGGAAGGGTGGGTGAGGGTCGCTGTGTATGTGTGTATGTGTGTCTGTGTGTGTGTGTGTGTGTGTGTGTGTGTGTGTCTGTGTTTGTGTGTGCGTGTGATGCAGAATAAATCAATACCGGAAGTCTCCGGCATTAACCTCATCTGCAACGGGCTCTGGTGCCGTCTCTCATTTCCTCTCCAGCTCTGTCTTTCCTTTTGTTTGCATTGTTTCTGTCCATGTCCGTGTTTGTGTCAGTGACATTTGGAGTGCACAAACA
>NC_055963.1:30073045-30093045 GCF_018492685.1 Alosa sapidissima
ATCCTCCCTGTCCTTGTAGCTGCTTCTCTTGTGTGCCTGTCTATCTGTACTGCTCTCATTTAAACATATTACCGCAGCTCAGCATTATGCATTGTTGTCTCCATTGTTGCAGCCCGAGCCATTATTCTCTGATCCCCTTCATAGAATGCCAGCAATTCCAGAGTATTGATGTTTTTAACCTCTTTCTGCTGACCTCTGGGAAATGCAAAACATCCTTTCAGTGAATCTGTTTACTGACAGATATATTACACAGAGAGTTCCGATGTCACATACACAGAAAATGATAAACCTGTAGACAGAGAGAGACAGCAAAGGCATGAACAATGAAATAGGGAGAGAGAGAGAGAGAAAGAGAGAGAGAGAGGAGATATGGAATGAGAGAATTCAAAAGCAGAGATAGATATGGGGAGATTGTAAATAGATTGCTTTTGTATTTCAGTGCTACAACCAGTCTCAATAAACCCCCAGTGATGGAATTGAGTTGTCAGCAGTGCTGCTGGGAATGATGCTTGATTTCTCTTTCCAGTAAAAATAAAAGTGAACACTGTTCCCTAGCCATACTTTGTATTAGTCCCCCTCAGTTTTGCCTAGACTAGACTCTTCATCGCATAATATCCAAAACCAGCTTAGAGTCTCCCTACAGAGGTGCACACAGTGCTTGCTCAAGGATCAGGCATGTTGTGGCACTGACTTGGCATTTGCCAAAGTGATGGCAAACAGTGCCGACACCCCGACCCAACTGTTCGAATGCTAGCAAGAACTTTTTTTTTTCATGGAATTATTGGACCACAAATCAAGTGCTATCCCTGAAATCTTTACTCTGCAAATCACACTCTAGTGCCATACCAAACATGTATTTATTGGTATTTAATCAATTCCCCCCTTTGCACTCTTTGGGCCAAAGCCTCCGCTGAAACCCACTTCAGTGACTCTTTGGAGGAGGAGATGGCTCTCCCACCTCCTGCCGCTCCTGCCCACTGCTTCACACTGCAAACTATTCAAACTGGCATCAGATCTCATATCCATGCCATCATTCATCAATTTAATGGTGTGGAATCTCATAACGGTTCTTCAAAATTGTAATCTTGCTACAGCAGTGACAGATTTGTCTTTGTTTTATGGCTTCTGCTCAACCACATGCAAGAGCTTGGAGCTCATGAAGGACTCTGACGTAACGGTGGGTGAACTATATGGTCTGACCGGTGGAAGTGGCAAACACTCTGCTACGGCCAAGAGGAGATGAGTGACCTTTTTGTCGCGAAAGGGAACGGCTGCTGCCACACAAGCAACATCTGTTTCCCGTGACTTGGACAAAAGTTCAGAGGTCACCGCGATCTCCGCTCTCCTTCGGTCACCACGGCGAAAAAGGCGAGTCTTGACATGCAACCATAGCAACAGCGGGGTGAGTGGTGAGGCAACATGGGGAAAAAGCACCTAGTGATGAGAAGGAGAAGAGTCGCTCTGTTCCCAAATGCATTTAGACCATTTAGACACACTTAAAGTAATGGGCTAGGCAATCATTTCTCTAAGTGCCATCACCAGGTTTGGGCGCCACTTAAACAACTGTGTGGCGATTACACTGTGCTACAATTAAAGCATATTTCAGGTTTGTGTTGAAAGGAAGTTGAAAAAGAAAAAAAAACAACTAAAAATGAAATTTAAAAGTGAACTTTAAAGTGAACTTGCTAAAGTTGTTGTGGCTCATAAGTCTAAACTACTTTAATATTAATGCCACTCTTCAATACATTGATGTTAATGTTTGTCTTTTCTTCAAACGGGTGGTTTCTGGTCTCTTCATGTTTGCAACATGTCTTTGACTCTGTACCTATTCTAAGCATATATGTAGCTACAAAACAAATGTATACATACTGTATGTGCCTTGCACAGGCAGAGGCAGTTTGCCAGGAGAGGAGTGTGGACTAGTTGGGCAAAGTGAGTGCTTTTTATCCTGTCAGCTCTGGACCCAACACCTAGCATGTCCCAGATTTCCCTCCATTTGCATAAACTGCCATCTTTAATTATTTACAGCTGCTGTCTTTGCTTTTCTCACTAATTATAGTTTTAGCTCACCGTCTTCCGGCTTTCCTCAAGTTTAACACATGCACACACTCACAGACAAGGGTGATTTGCATACATACGCACACGCACACACACACACACACGCACACGCACACGCACACGCACACGCACGCGCACACGCACGCGCACACACACACACACACACACACACACACACACACACAGACAGACACACACACAGACAGACACACATATACATACTGTACCGGGACGACACAAAATTGGTGGGCCTCATCACTAAGGGCGATGAGGCTCACTACAGAGAAGAAGTAGACCTGCTGGCTAAATGGTGCAAAGACAACAACCTCCTGCTAAATGTCAGCAAGACCAAGGAGATTGTTGTCAACTTTCAGAGAGGCCACAAACAACTGCCACCACTGTCCATCGACGGAGATGCTGTGGAGAGAGTGAGCAGCACAACATTTCTGGGGGTGCACATCAGCGACGACCTCTCCTGGTCCACCAACACAGCATCACTGGCGAAGAAAGCCCAGCAGCGCCTCTACTTCTTGCGCAAATTGAAGAAGGCAAGTGCCACGCCTCCTGTCATGACTACATTCTACAGAGGGACCATCGAGAGCATCGTCTCCAGCAGCATCACAGTGTGGGGCGGAAGCTGCACAGATCAGAACAGGAAGACCCTCCAGCGCACTGTTAACACCGCTAAGAGGATCATTGGAGCACCACTCCCCTCCCTGCAGGACATTTACACCACCCGTCTCACCCGCAAAGCACTATTGATTGTCAAGGATACAACCCACCCTGCACACGAACTGTTCAGCCTCCTGCCCTCTGGAAAGCGGTACAGGAGCCTCCGCTCCCGCACCACCAGACTGGCAAGTAGCTTCATCCACCAAGCAATCAGGATGCTGAACACTCTACCCACTCTCCCATCACTGACAGCCCCCCCCACCCACCAGCCAACCAGGAACCTAGGAAACTAGGATCCTGTCTACCAAACCCCCCCCCCCAACACCGCCATGTGGAACTGCACTGTGACTGCGCAGCCAAACGTGTTGCTGCTTCACATCAAGCCTGATATACTTGAAATTACTGCATACTGCATATCAATGTAAATATACAGGTCACACAAGCACAAGTTTAAACTTCATGTAACTGTTAAGACTATATAAATATACAACACAACTACCTCTATTTTTTTTTATATATATGTCCTATATTTCTATTTTGATACATACATGTTCTATATTTCAGTCTTGCACTTTAATTTAATGTTTATTGTCTATGGCTATGTCTATAGTATGTCTATGTCTGTATTTAAAGCATGTCTATGTCTGCATGGGAAAGTAAGAAACGAAATTTCAATTCTTTGTATGACCAGTGCATGTAAAGAAATTGACAATAAAAGCCGACTTGACTTGACTTGACTTGATACATACACATACACATACGTATACAGTATAATGTATATACATACACACCAACCCATAATCCAACCCAACCACAGGAAAGCAAACAAGCCAACATTTCCATCTGTTGCTCTGTGATTGCAAACAGATTGTCTTATGCACTCACACAAATCACTCCACACCACAACCAGATAGAGAGAGAAAGACAGAGAGAAGGCTGAATGGAGGGGGATTAACTTCAGCCGCAACACAGTGACCAAATTAGACGCAGGCCCACCTTTAAACACATAGTGATTAAGTCCATTCCTCCTGAACAAGCACTCCTGCCCCACCCCCCTCTCTCCCTCGCGTCTCTAATGCGCCCCTCTTTTCATTATCGGCCAATCGCGGCTCAATAGCTGAACTTGACAATTCTTTAATTACTATCAGGTCCTTGTCCCTGTGTGTGCAAATAGCTACAGGGCTTAATTTAACACTGAGACTGTCTGACCGCACCACTGGCTTTCTTCCACACTCTTGTCCTTTCTATCGCATGCACATGAGTGCTAATATACACACACACACACACACACACACAGAGAAAGAGAGAGAGAGAGAGAGAGAGAGAGAGAGAGATAGTTATCCATGCAAAACCTCTAAACAGAGAAGCCCTCTGCACTTATTCTACCAGTGGCACCGTTTCCAGATGAAATGCCAACATTGCTTTAACGGAGTTGTAGCCTACTGGTAATCATAATGTCCAACTGAACCATGAAGTAATCGACAGCTGGTAAATGCTAATATCTAACATATCGAAACAGCCAAAAACATGAATCAGATTTTTCCTTTTTATGTCAAATTCATGGTTCATATATGCATCACATGCACAGTAAGCATGTTAGATTGCTGACAGAGGGAGCCATCGATAAGAGAGAGAGAGGCAAAAACCTCCCCTATTAGTCTACTGTCTACTGAAACACCCTCACAGAGAGATGCAGCCTCTGTGCCTTCCAGCCCCTGCCCCAGTTTCTTTGTTTTCATTCTGACCAGTATTTGGACAACATCAGCCATGGCTTCTCCATTGTGGAGTTAAAAGGAAGACGGTGATAAGGAAACATGGCCGCCAGTTCACAATAACGGCTTGTCCCTGCTTCAGCCGTTATCAGAGCATTGAGGCATGTTGCTCCGTCGCCAAGGCGATAAAGCTAAACATCCTGTCACAGAGTGAGTGAGTGAAGATGTCATCTGTCTCTATCTCTCTCCTCTCTAACTCTCTCTCTCACTCTCTCTCTCTCTCTCCTCTCTCTCTCTCTCTCTCTCTCTCTCTCTCTCTCTCTCTCTCTCTCTCTCTCTCTCTCTCTCTCTCTCCTCTCTAACTATTCCTCTCCCTCTCTCTTTGCATATGTCAGGGTATGTGAGTGTAACAAAAGTCATGTACTGTCAATATCCACTTCCTCAAAGAAATTCTTAAATGCTATTGACAAGACTCCATCTCTTAAGATGTTTGCTGAAAATAATCAGGATGCGGAACCTTTTCTCTGCGTAAGCAGTTTCCCCTCAACCTAGAAGGGAGTTCCACAGTTCCACATCACTCAGCAATGTTTCTGAGCACCACACACACATACACACACACACATACACACTCTCCTCACGGACATCCCTGCTTCAAATAAACAAAATCCGACAGACGACGACAGTTCAATAGATGACGGAAATGGAACAACGACTATCGTAACCTATTCTGTTCCGCGGCTGGGCTCTCTCTGTGTGCTGGTCCCCTCAGTGAGACGCCCCGTGCTAATGTGTGTGTGTGTGTGTGTGTGTGTGTGTGTGTGTGTGTGTGTGTGTGTTTCAGGCACCGGCTGCTCCTCTGGCTGGCTCTGCACTGATTCAGAGGGACAGGGTGTCAGTGGCTTTGCATGAAACGTGGCCATGTTGAGACATCACAGCTCGGCAGCGAGGTGGCAGAAACGAGGCCAGCGTTGACTCACCATCCCCACATTTCTTTTTTCCCCCTCTGTCACTCTCTCTCCCCCCTTGTTTTTACTGTGACATACCCCCACACAAACATACACACACACACACACAAACCCCATGTATACCAAACCGAGCTTTTGATCCATGTATAAACTGCCTGCTTACCCCAAGCACACACCAATACCAGTCAAAGCACCCTGCGTGCAGTACATATACCTTAATAATGCATAAGCTGCACTGCCAATGACCTGAATTCCAAATATGACATTACAGGCGCGGCCTGTAAGCATGCCAGCGCATTTACAAGTGCATCAATACATCAGCATATATTAAAACAACCACTGAGAGCAAACTCCATTGACAGACTGGGCATAAAACTTAATGCAATGTATATGAACAGCTCTATCGCATGCTTACTGAGAACAAATGGCTATCAACCTAGCACTATATCAACGAATGCAAGATAGGAATAAATTGTCACTGGTGACTGAACTGGGAAGAGTCTTTATGTGCTTCACATTAGCAGCAATAAGTCTGAGACTAAAACTAGCAAGCTAACTACATAAATGTCATTAAAAACACCTTGCAAAAATAAACAACAGCACGGCTGGCTGTGAAAAAGCTATGTTGTCACGTAGTTGGCAATGTCAAGCTGTGAGAGCTTTTCTTACATTTCCAGAGGGTGGTCTATATTGAATATATATATAGAGACCATAAAATACTGCACAAAGTGGCTAATTGTTACATTCTGTAACTGAAAAGAAAGTGCGGCCAGAGTGAGGCTGTTCTCTGTGCTTATGGCTCAGGCACTGACCAGGCTATTCATTCCCAAACATTTCATTAACCTGGGTGGAAAAGAGGCCTCTCTCTCAAGTGGGCTTCGTCACACAATAATACATTATGTTAATGTCCCACTGGTGTCAGGCTAATTACGGCCATGAACTGCTGCTAACTCTGGGGATTTGTCTTGCCTTTTTCGCACCACCTCTGGACCTCAGAAAATAATAGCCAGAATGTCCTCATGAAATGGCTTTTAATGTGAAAATAATTAGCGAGGAATATATCACTATGGCCCAGCTCAATCTCCGTCACCCCCCTTTTGAAGTGGCTGGACACTTCTGTCCATCTGAGCTTGGGTTTAATGGTGGTTAATAGCTCCACTGTTGGTGCAGTGGACATATTTAAAAGAATAAGGATTGTGAAACTTGGGAATTTGGGGTCAGAGCTCTACGGAGAGGTGAGTTGAGTCGACTTTGTCTAGACAGATGTTTCGGAGGAGTGGACCAGCTGATGTAGTCCGCCCCTAGTGAGGCCCCAGTTCTAAGATATGTACAACCTGATGCTCCTGATTCACTGGGTGTGAGGTTAGAGTGTTGAATCTCAATCAGCAGGGTGGGGGTTAGAGGGGATGGGGATGGGGTTGAGCGCTGGCCTCAACTGAACCTGCTCCGCTCTCGTCCCAGTAGGGGAGGGTGGGGTGGGGGCGGGTGTGTATGTGTGTGTGTGTGTGTGTGTGTGTGTATGTGGGTGGGGGGAGCGGTTGCTGTAGGCCAGCAGTTGAAAACAGCTATGCAGTTATGGAAAACAGCTCTGATGTGCAAGCCACCGCTCCTGGGCACAGAGCAAGTGAGCGAGTGAGAGAGAGGGAGAGACTGTGTGCGTGCGTGTGTACAGTATGTGTGTGTGTGTGTGTGTGTGTGTGACGGGGGGGGGGGGGGGGGGGAGAGAGATATACAGATGCAGAGAAAACACAGTTTGAACCTTGACTAAAACAACACAGTAACCAACAGGCACTGCAATACAGAAACTGCAAATTTCAAACTCTCTCTCTCTCTCTCCCTCTCTCTCTCTCTCTCACTCACACACACAGAGGTATATCTTGTGAGGAGGAGCGACACACAATTCCTCCATGACTGACACAGCTAGTGGTGCGAACGACTAGCGCAAGCAAGCTATGCAGTGGTGTGGAGTCAGAAGCACGAGACAGAGAGAGAGACAGAGAGAGAGAGATGGGGGGGTGTCCAACCCCGGAATGTTCCGTCATTAAGAAGTGGCGCTGCTGTGCTCCGAGGCCCGCTGTCACACTGCTGAGCCCGAGCACAGGCCATTTTGCACTCTGCCAGAAATCAATGCCTTTAACAGCCCTGACATTTTTCTTTGAGCACGCAGTATTGATACCTCCAGGCTGCCCCCCACCCCAACCCCTACACACACACACACACACACGCACACACACACACACACACACACACACACAACTCTTAGCCACTATCTCCACAAACTGTACCAGGAGACGGGGGAAGCCAGGCCTGATGGATAGGTGCTGTGAGAAATGGGTAAGAGCTGAAGGAAAGGCAGAGGGGGAAAGAGAGAGAGAGAGACAGGGGGGGGGGGGGGTTAAGGAAAGTAAAAAGACTATTATCTTACCTGGTTTGAGGACAATCAGGGAGGGTGCCCATGGAAAGAAACAGAGAAAAAAGAACACACAGTTATAAATGCATTCTTCCAAACCTGCCTTTACACAGTAATAGCATTCAAATGAGTTTACACAACAGAATAATAATCATTATTTTTTTCAATCACACCATCAGTATACATTTTGTATCCAAATAGTACTCAATTAGCCCCTAAGGTTGTTTTTTGCAACAGATCATTGGAGTTTTTTGAGTAAAAAAACACATTCCACAAGCATTCCCTCATTCTCTCTCAATATCACTTTGTGTTGCATTCTCAGTTCAAATCCTCATGGCCATTATCTCAAGAGGAAACAAAAAACAAAATCAGGACGACACAATACCCACTCACTTCAGCATGCAATGGCTCACCAAACATCTGAGTATTTTCCTGGAAAACATAATTATGTTCATTTTTTCTTGCACGACGGCAGCATTGAGAATATAAACCTGGATTTTCAAACCTGCCGGTTTGCCACTGACAGCTCCGAGAGCCAATTATGTGTTCACTTCACGGCTAGCCCTGCACACACGCCAAATAATCACTCTAATGCAATTCCTCCCATATGGCCGTAGGGCTCTCCTGTCACAGTGGGCCTTTGAGAGAGAAGAACCATCAGAACTTTATGTGCAGTCTCTCCGCATACATGCTTTTAAGGGGGAGAGGGAGAAACAGGGCTTTTAAAGAGAACAGCGAGCCTTCGATTCTTTTCTGCCTCGCTGTCCACACGCACGTCGGTGAAGTGAGCCGGAGTGGCTGACCAGCACCACAACTGCACTTTGCAGCTCAGATACACACTTACCCACAATGCCAGCATCCATATGCAAGCATCAGGGAGGCCATTAGCTGGACATACTGTATATTTATCTAACAAAGGCCAGGGCTGACACCACCTACCCACCACCCCCCTTATCACAGCCTGGTCAGGGTCCTTTAAAAGCACTCGAAGAAAAAAATACATCTTCATTCCTGCCATAACCATTTTCTTACCTGAAAGGGTAAGAAAATGGTCAATGCATAAAATTGAGTCCAGGCACATACTTATTGATCAGATGAACTGTATGTGTGGTTCTGTACATTAAAACACACACAAACACACCCTCACTCCCCCTCTTTGCTTCTATGCCAGCCCCCACTGGAACCTTTCCCAAATAGAGTCTTCCCCTTTCTGACTTGCATGAGCTCAGGTCAGTGAGGCCTGCAGGCCATAAACAGCAAATGGAAGTTCAAAACTGGTTATATACTGTACAAAGGCCTATTTATGCATGACTTCATTCCTTTACATCTTATGAATCATCAGGAATTTACATCGAGTTCAAAGTCTCCCATTCATGACCTCATGCATGAACAACACATCAACTAAAGCATTAGGTACGGTGGGTACATCATTATAAAGTGTGAACAATAGCATGTGTTTAGAGAACCGCCATGTACCCTTGTGTAGGTATGCGGTCAAGTATATCTATAGGAGAGTAGGTGAGAGACTGGAGGTATTAATTGGCCCTACTGGTGGTGGTGGTGGTGTGTGTGTGTGTGTGTGTGTGTGTGTGTGTGTGTGTGTGTGCGCGTATGTGTGTGTGTGTGTGTGTGTGTGTGTGTGTATCAATGCTGATGTAAATAATTAACGAAGCCGAGGACAGATTGTGATTTACGCTGCACAGCACTGCAGTAATGCTCCGGTCCGGACAGGTCTAATGGACGAGCTGGGGCTTTTATTAGCTGTGCAAATCCAATAGCCTTAAATATTTAATACTTCATTATGTATCGTTCCTTGTCTCGGACCACGGAAGGGCCACTTAAAACTACAACAGGACAAAACAACACTGACAGCTGTAATTACTGAGAACCTTTTTAAGTAATGCTGCCAAGAGGCAGTGTGTGTGTGTGTGTGTGTGTGTGTGTGTGTGTGTGTGTGTGTGTGTGTGTGTGTGTGTGTGTGTGTGTGTGTGTGTGTGTGTGTGTGTCAGCAGTGGGCTTGTGTGTGTGTGCTGAGATTTACATGGAAACCTGTAATGTCTTTCAATGAGCGATGGACAGTGTATGTAGTGTTCGTTGGGTGATGTGTTTATGTGTGTGAGCATGGACATGTGTTTATGTATGTGAGCATGTTTATGTATGTGTGAAAGTGACAACAGAAGCATATGTGCTTTGTTGTTGTTGCTGTTGTTGTTTTTTCAAGTGATCCCAACAGTTCACCAGGGGCTGCTGCAATTTACTTGGATCATAATTAATAGTCACGTATCACAAAACAAGCCTCTCCTCGGTGGAGACATGGAGATGGTGTTTAATGAAATGAAATGTTCCCATTACTGCCTACATGACCTCCAGCTGCAGGCTGGTGCTCTTCCCCACGCCCCACTCTGGGCCAGGGGGAGAGAGGAAGAGGCAGAGAGCGAGAGAGAGAGCGAGAGAGAGCGAGAGAGAGCGAGAGAGAGCTCTCCAAAGCCCATGTAGGCTTAAGCTGATGGGGTCAGTCGGGGGACAAATCACCTCAAGAACTACACCAAGGAACAAGGAAATGGAGAGAAGAGGGGGAAGAGAAAAAGAGTAAGATGTGGTGATTGTTAGAGAGAGAAAGAAAGAGAGAGAGATAGGGGAAGAGTAAAAATAATGTAATTTGATACATCAATTGATGACATCAGTTTCATATGTATCTTTCATATGTATCTGACACTGAACAAATGTCATATGCCTTCAAAAATGGTCATTTATGGCAACATGCAAATATGTATTATGGGCATGGTGGAGCAGAGGTCACATCACCAAATGACAATCGGTTGACTCGGGTTTGAATCCCGCTGTTGCGAGTCCATGTCCCTTTGGATAGAAGCTCTGCTAAATATCAGTAAACTTTAAAGTATATGTATATAAGCATATTATGCTAAATGTTCCTAAAAGTGCTAAATGTTTCTACACTTTGTTCTCTGTAGTTGTACCTGCTGTATCAAGAGCCTGGACTCTTGCCATAGCTTGATTAGTGGTGCTAGTGTACAGGTGTTCCATCCGTTAAAAGGGCCATTTTGGATTTTGACACATACAGCTCAGCACTGGCCCCATCCTACTCTTCAACATTCATGCATTGCTGATGTGACTGACGTGAGCCCATCTCAAATGTGAGTACAAGCCTGTCTTCCTCCCCTCCTGTTGTGTACTCTCCTGAACACACCCCTGACATGACATGAAAGAAAGAAAGAAAGAAAGAAAGAAAGAAAGAAAGCGAGACGAGAGTGAAAGACACAAAGATCCACCCTCAGGGGCAAGCCGTTCCCTCCGGCATTCACTCATTTCTAAACACGATGCAAAAGCACTCCTGCTCCCTCGGTATATCACCGCTCCATGCTGTCTGACACACACACACACACACACACACACACACACACACACACACACACACACACACACACACACACACACACAAACACACACTTTTTTTGTGGGGCCTAGTGTGGATTGTGGTCGTGGGTCATGGATGAGAGAGGCTCTGCAGGAGTGATTGCCTGCACTTCCACCCCAGAGCTCCCCCTCCACACCCCCCCCCCCCCTCCTTATCAACTTCCCGTGCACCAAAACCCCAACACACACTTGTTATTCATAGTTTTCACTCTACAGTATGGTACACTGTGTTTCTTTGCCACACATAAAATAACAACATATGACAGATAGAGGGGAAGGTTGACAAAGTGAAAGAGGGAATGAGAGGAAGAGGGAGAGAGAGAGAGAGCTGAGTCTATTATGCTTTTCTGATTCTGTCAAGTGGACGTGGTAATACAAGGTCTTCACAGTTCTTATTTATATTTGTTTCTTATGGAAGGTGATCTATTCCTCTTTTCCCACCTCATGGCAAACCGCTATGGCAAGCCGATTGAGCATTTATTCAGATATCTTGATATCAGGCATAATTGTCATGTACATGCAAGCCATTTCTGTCCACTAGTTAACTAGTGAGCCATTTCTGTGTGAACTAGTTAACTAGTGACAGCCAAAATGCTCACTAGTTAACTATTAAGGCCCAAATTATCTCTAGTTAACTATGAAACATATGTTTCATATCTTACTAGTTAACTAGTAATGCTCAGCATGTTCACTAGTTAACTAGTGGACATTGAAATGTGCACTAGTTAACTAGTTTAAAGACTTCTATATTTTACTAGTCAACTAGTAAGGTACAAAAATGTTTACTAGCTGACTACTGAATGTCACATTCCCACTTGTTAACTTCTATGTAATTTGGCCAGCCGCTTGAGCATTTATTCTGATATCTTGATATCAGGCCAACATGCAAGCCATTTTTGTCAACTAGTTAACTAGTGAGCCATGTTTGTGCACACTAGTTAACTAGTGACCGTATAAATGCCACTAGTTAACTAGTGAACACATATTAGCTTCACTAGTTAACTAGTGAGAGCCAGAAATGTCCACTAGTTAACTAGTAAAGGCCAAAATGCATACCAGTCAGCTAGTTGAAGGCTTTTGGGTCTCACTAGTTAACTAGTGATAGCCAAAAATGTGCACATGTTTACTAGTGAAGGCAAAACTCCTCACTAGTAAACTAGTTGGAGTAGGTCAATGTCACTAGTTAACTAGTGAACCATAAATGGCTTACTAGCTAGCTAGGTGATGGCAGCAGGCTCACTAGTTGATGCATCCTTTGTCCGAAATAGTTAACAAGTGAGGCCATAAATGTAAACTACAGTTTACTAGTGAGGGTGTTGTGGGCACAGTTTGCATAATGACCGTTTCAGGCACTAGTGCTTCACTGCCACACATGCAAACTAGTGAGACACACTAGTTAACTAGCGGACAAAAATGGTCAGCTTGTTTGTGTTTTTAGGTGTAACTAGTTAACTAGTGAATGAAATATGCATGCCACTAGTTAAATAGTAAGGCCCACAACACCCTCACTAGTAGGTAGTAGGTAGTAGGTGAAGAACCGTAACTGTGTGTATCTATGTATTTCATGTCTGTGAGGCTTGTATTGTATGGTATGTGAAAACAAATTTCCTATGTAAGGACAAATAAACTAACTAACTAACTAACTAACTAGTAAACTAGGGGGTATTTTGGCCTTTACATGTTAACTCATTGAATGCCAAGCTGTTTTCGGAAGCTTTGTCCTAGAGTGCCAGCAATCTAGACCATTGTTGATGATTTTTGTACAGCCACAGCATATTCTGTGTTATAGCTATGAACACATACAATGGCTCGTTTGAAAGATGAGACTTTAAGCTCTCAGTGGGTGCAAACCGTGTATTTCTACACACCTCTGTTCCTGAGAAATCCCAAGCTAAACAGTGGCTAGTTTTCATCAAAATCGCTGTATGGAGATATAACGTCTATCATGAAATATGAGTGTTGCCTATAAAGTGACTGATTCGACCCAAAGCGGCAACCGAGTTATGATAAAATGTCCAGATGTGCGTTTTCATGAGTTTTCGATCATCATATATTTCATTTCCATTCATCACAAAGTTCCCAAAATCCCATATAAGGTGTGTTAGAGTGTCTAGTTTCGTAATTTAAAAAAAAAAGAAGCTAAAAACGTAATATTACGTTTTTGGCACTCAATGAGTTAACAAGTGACCATTTTGGCATCTCACTAGTTAACTAGTGGGGCTGAAATGGCCTTCACTAGTTAACTAGTGGGCATTTTGGGCCACACTAGTAAACTAGTGACACTTTTTGCACCTCACTAGTTAACTAGTGAAATGGAAATTGCCATCACTAGTTCACTAGTGGGTGTTTTGGTGCACACTAGTAAGCTAGTGACACTTTTTAGACCTCACTAGTTAACTAGTGGGCATTTGTGTCTTCACTAGTTAACTAGTGAGCAGTTCTGCCTTCACTAGTTTACATGTAAGTGTCACACTGAAACCACTAGTTTACTAACTAAAGTTCCTTTGGCCAGCATGTTAACTTGTGTGCCACATGCAAATGTTGTGGGTGGGATTTCGTGAAATTCTGCGCTGTGATTGGTTGTCATGTTCTATTTGGACATAGGGAGTCAATAAAAAGCCTCAATTTCCAGAATTCACCGCCTCCTAATTTGAATTCTGCGCCACTAGTTGACTAGTATGAATTTTGTTTTGAACTAGTTTACTAGTATACATTAATGACCTCACTAGTTAACTAGTTTGGGCAAAGGATGCATCAACTAGTTAACTAGTGAGCCTGCTGCCATCACCTAGCTAGCTAGTAAGCCATTATGGTTCACTAGTTAACTAGTGACATTGACCTACTCCAACTAGTTAACTAGTGTGGATTTATGCCTTTACTAGTAAACTTGTGCACATTTTTGGCTGTCACTAGTTAACTAGTGTGGCCCAAAAGCCTTCATCTAGCTATCTAGTATGCATTTTGCCCTCACTAGTTAACTAGTGAAGCCAAAAATGTGTTCACTAGTTAACTAGTGAGCATTTTGGCGCCCACTAGTTAACTAGTTGACAAAAATGGCTTACATGTACATGACAATTATGTCTGATATCAAGATATCAGAATAAATACTCAATCGGCTTGCCATAAACTGCTGGCCTTCTGGCTAACGTAACCAGTGAGCAACCTTGGCTAACAACACAGAGAAGTGCCTCATGAAATCTCCAGGAGAAGTAGGGGTGAAAAAAACATAATTGACCCTTGACACACCACACAACAAATAATTGCCAACTTGTTGACCTTCTCCAAAGGGTTCCCAAAACCACCAGAAGCAGAACTAAAAGTGAACATGATCATGCACACAGGCTTGACAGTTTTATTCAAAAACGACCCTGACAACATACAAAAAGGGTGCTTACAAAAGGATGGTTCCTTTTTTTATCTCTACATAATAATAAATGTAAATAAATGGTGCACTCCATTGTGGGCTGAACAATGAAAGATGGAACAGAGGCCATGAAAAAGAAAAGAAAAAGGGTGTGTGAGAGAGGGTAGAGACAGATAGACAGTAAGAGCACAATAGATTGCATGTCCATGTGTGTGTGTGTGTGTGTGTGTGAGTGTGAGAGAGAGAGAGAGGCTCAGGGTGAGGCACTATTCTCACGGCCCAGCGAGACGACTTTCCCCAGGCTTACTTTTGTTTAATTTAAATTACAAAGTGCAAAAAAAAAAAAACAATTTGTAGGTTTCACAGGGCGTAAGTGGCTCAAAGACACAGTTGATACATGGCATGTCTTTTACTGAAAGAAAGAGAGAGAGAGAGAGAGAGAGAGAGAGAAAAGAAATGACACTATTCACGGGATCCCTTTATCTATCCATGCAAATCAATGGCAGCCATCAATTAAAACTTCCAAGAGGGAAGTCGGAGCAGACCTCAAGCACAGTCAGGGAGGCCGAGACAGTGGATGTGCTCACAAAGCTAACGCTACGCTAAAGGGTGGAGGACGAGGAGAAGGAGAAAGGAGGGGCAGCAGGGGCGGGGGCCCTCACATCTCTCATCCCGCCAGGCAAGACACAGAGAGAGAGAAAGGGAAAGAGAGATAGAGAGAGAGAGCAAAGGAGGAAGAGAAAGAGGAGGAGGACAAGCGCTTTTGGGATTTAATTAGCCGTGCCTCTTGTCGTTAATACTGGGTGTTGCTAACGGCTCGTGAGAAGCAAGATGGAGCCCTGCGTGTGTGTGTGTGTGTGTGTGTGTGTGTGTGCTTTATACAGTGGTGCTTGGTGTCAGTGTCTCCTTTTTCAAAGGGTATTTTTACCCGTTGCCTGAGAGAAGAGCAGTTTTGTAATGAGGCAAAGGGGTATCCACATCGAGGAAGCCTGGGGGTGGAGATCACGCTCCAGTCTACACACAAACAACTAACACAGCGAACGCTGCACCCATCTATACATCACTTCATCTCATTAAGAGACAGCGAGAAAGAGCAAGAGAGAGTGTGAGGGAGAGAGAGTGAGAGAGAGACAAAGATAATACTGTTATAAGGTTATGTAAACCGTGATCCACATATAGTGTAGAAAATCCAACCGAAATATGCCTCTTGTAAAGATAAGAACCCAAAAAGTCCAAGCCCTCCCATATTGACTTAAGTCAATTCAAAAGCAAACTCCATAACTTCCATAAGAGGCACCTGAGATCAATACTCTGGGAAACTGAAGTCTTTCTGTGCGTGCACGTTTCGGCATTCGGCTGTGTACATGTTAAGGACCGCTCTGGCGGCCAAACATAGCCTCTCATCCTCCCAAGAGCGGGGAGTGAATTATGAATAAGGTGCGTGGATCTTTTCATTATTGATGGTTGAGGGGGTCGGGGATGTGTGTGGGATGGAGGGGGAAATGCAGACGGCTCCAACTAGAGGCCCAGGCCCACTGATCTGTGTGCGGCCGGGGTCATCCGGGTCCAGCATCGATTTCTAACGCTGACCATGACGCTATAGCTTCTTCATCCCCAGACTGCCAAGTCCAGGGCATCAATAAAGACGTGCGTAGCTTTGCCAATGGGTCTCTTCAAAGGAGGAGACGCAGAGGAAGGAGGAGGAGCAGGAAGGGGGGTGGGGGGGGGGGGGGTCGGTGGAAGAGGAGTGATGATGGGAAGGAGAGCGAGAAGAGGAGTTCCTCTGCCCCTGTGTCGGGGTCACCGAGGCCGTGTCACGAAGGGAGGGATGGGGAGGGGGGGATAAACAGCAGGCAGCCGATGGGAAGAGTGAGGTGGCGTGTCGCCCAGACGATAAGAAACATGGGGCGCAGTGTGGGCGCATGCTGCTGTGGAGATAACGACAACGCTGGCATTCAAAGACATGCAGAGGTTGCTCTCGCTTGTGCTCGCCACAGCCCACTCACCCATGTGCACGCACACACACACACACACACACACACACACACACAAACATACAAGTCAAGTCAAGATTATTTATATATCGCATTTCATACACAGAGGTCATTCACAAAAGCAAACAGTAATAGCAAAGTCAAAGAATAGTTTAAAAGGTAAAGATCAAAAGAAAAAAGAAAACATAAAACACACAAGGTAAAATAATTTAAAAATAAATAATAATTAAAAAGACAAAATAAAAGACACATGGTAGAATATCTTAAAGACAGATTCAGAATTTGTAACTCAGAGCAGTTAGCAGAAGTCACCTGAGAACATACACACACACACAAACACAGGCATACAAACACACACACACACACACACACACACACACACACACAGAACATGGTGGGCTCTATCTTCCACTCCAGCGCAATTGACTTTGCGCAAGTCGTTTTGTGGGCGGATCTTGGGCGCTGATGCTAATTTACCGGCAGGATAATGACTGTTGCGCCCGACGCAAATCTAAAATGGGGTGGTCTGTAGTAGCTACATTACTAATGGGTGTGGTTTGGGCGTAACGTGCAATAAACCAATCAGAGCGTCATCCCACGTTCCCTTTAAAGCCATACACAACGGTAAATTGGAATTAAAACTAAAGGTAACTTTAGCCTTTATAGGGCTGTATAAAGTTGTCCAAATGAATAGGTCGTAATTAGGCATTGTTGTTGTAAAGATATTGCATGTAGATGTACTATATAGGCTACTAAATGTTTAGTTGACCAATGCATGAACAAAAGCGGGAAACGGACAAATATTATCAAGGCTTTGAATGTTTCCATCTGTGCATAGGGTGTCTGTAGATCGGTGTGCATAGCATTCATTCCTGCAGGCCTGTGGCCATGCATGCGCCCTTAAAATAGCATCTGAATTTGCGCCACTGACTTTAGACCAGGAGGTTCCTGGTCTGTGGCGGAATTGTTTTCTGAAACTACAAAATATCAACAGGGACCATTTGTGCCGGAACACGCCCCCTCTTTTCACTGAAACGCCCCCGTGGGCGCACATGTACCTGTGGAGGGAAAATTCCAATATGCGCTGACTGCAAAATAGGAAAGACAAAAGCACGAGTATACAAAGTCAATTGCGCTGGAGTGCAAGATGGAGCCCAGTGTGTGCTAGACACAGTTTGAGAGAGCTGGTTTCTACCTAAGCCAAGTTATAAAGAGGACATGAGAAGACTGCAAGCAGCATGACCAGAGGCGTAGAAGGATGGACAGAAACATGAAAGTCTTGGAAGAAAAAAAAGAGAAAAGCTTTTTTCTTGTTTGTTTGCTTGCTTGTTTGCTGATTGCTCATTTCTTTTCATTTTTCGCTGCAGTGATTCGCTCTGGACTGTGATATTAGCCAAAGCTAAACCCTGCGGTTTGAAAAGAAGCCTTTTATACCGAGCACTTATGCATCCCCAACGAGAAACATGTCATTTCTCTCCAAGGCAATCACTAGTGGAGCATCCATCATTACAATGATGCACATTGCTTATCATACCTCAAGCTACAGCTGATAGCATCCCCATGAACACTGACCCATATGCTAAATGAGAAAACACATTTGCAACACATTCGGTATACACAATTGAATTCACCTCAAGTATTCAGTATGCATGATTTGAAACCATAAAACTTTATGGACAGCGCATTATTTCTCCTGTTTTCTTCACAGCAGGGAGGGGTGTGTTCAGCTTCGTGGTTGTACCTATTAAATGCATACGCACAGCGGTCAACATGCTCAGTGGAAAATGAAACAGTTAATCAAGTGTCACCGTTGTCATAGGAGCCGCGGTGAGCACCGGAGAGTGGTCTCTGGCGCCTCCGAATCCTCTTGTCCTCACCCGAGCGGAGCAAATAAGAGACAAACATATTAGGCTCTTGATGGAACATCATCAGGTAGGGATGCGCCTCTCTAATGAAGCATGTCAGACCTGCCGTTTGCATTTTCAATTAAAGCGATTTAAGAGAGGGGTATCATTGGCCTCTTCTCACGCTCTCTCTCTTTCTGTGTGTGTGTGTGTGTGTGTGTGTGTGTGTGAACCATGCACTTTTCCACTCATACTTTCCCCCGGCTAGGTGTGAGTGATCACTCTCTGGGGTAATCAAGACACTGTCTCAGAAAAACACACACACACGCACAGACACACACCTACACACACACACACACACACACACACACACACACACACACACGCACGCACACACACACAGCCCTTCAAACAGCATTATCCATCATCTCCTGTGTGAATTCCTGGTGTCTCCTGGTGTTTTTTTTCCCTCTAACCATGCCCCGATCAATGTAGATTACCATCACCAAAAGAAAATAACAGGGACATATCAAATGCTTTATTTTTCCTCATCTCCCCATCTGTACTTTATCTGCCTCCTCCCCTGCACTGTTCATTAGAACCGAACCAAGGAAGTGGTGGAAAGGCGCTAATGAAATATTTCTAATGCAAGATTAAGTGCACCATTTCATCAGGGCTTAATAAAAGGAAGCTAGAACCTAGAAACATCGGATGAGAGGGATAAAATTGGATGCAATCAAATGGCACACTCCCCCCCCTCCCTACACACACTTCTCTCTTCTTCTGTCTACAGTCAGTGGTAAAAAAATGCTAAGCACTTCAAAAAAAAAAAAAAAAAAAATGGAAAATGGTCTCCACTGATTTCAGAAGAGTGCGAAGCCGAGCTGCGGGGCGGCGAGGAGCGTCCTTCAGTTTGAAGTGAACGCAGTCGCTCGATGCTGTGTGGTGGATGCTGTTGGTAAACATCGGTGGTGTTAGGTAAGAGCGTGCCAGCCTGTGGAGATGCTGATGTTGAAGTAGGCCCCTGAGGAGGTGGACACCGGATGACCCTCTTCACAGAGTCTCCCAAAAAGTTGCCTTCCCTTCCCTGTGCTTTCGCTCGCACATCTACTGGGACTAGAGAGCTGGAGTGTTGTTTTTCCCCTGACTTGTTTGGCTGTGAAGTGTTATGAAGGCATAACACAACATTCTGCACTGCTTGCTGAGGCACACACATGCACACAAATACACACACACACATACCGACAGACAGAGGAAAACCAGAAGGCACGCATATTTTCTAAAATGCATACTTTCCCTTTCTCTCTCTCTTTTCTCTCACTCTCAGACATACACACACACACACACACACACACACACACACACTCTCAGACAAACATGTAGTCATACACTTCCTCACAAACAAATGCTTAAACATACACACACACACACACACACACACACACACACACACACACACACACACACACACACATACACACACACACATACACACACACACACACACACACACACACACACACACACACACACACACCATATACAC
>NC_055963.1:30105545-30108045 GCF_018492685.1 Alosa sapidissima
GGGTCACACACACGCACACACACACACAGACACACACACACACACACAAATATACACACGCACACTCGTGCATACACGCACACAGCTGTCCCTCGCAATATGCCGCACACTCAACATCTCATAACTGTACACAGTATATTGAGCAGAGGACAGTGACACTGGGCTCAGGTTACACACAGGCATTACTACTGCAGATGATTCGCTCCTTCCCAGTGAACTACCACACACAATGGCCAAAATGTCATGAAAAATAAAAGGCGCCTCCCGAGCCGCAGAGAATGCACAACCCCCCCCATTGAAATCTATATTTGTGTGAGCTTTGGTGAAAAGCCCATTCAGATGTGTGACTTTCTCACCCACCACAGGCAAACGCACACAGTAGCCACGAAGACGGGGGGCTTGGGGTCGGGCTTAGCACCCCATTGGTGGAGCTCCGGAGAGCTTGACACACTGACGGAGGCGAACACGAGGATATGTCAGAGTCAGTCTCATGGATGGAGACCTGTCAATCAAGAGCGCTCCCTCTCCATTAGACACTATTGGAGAGTGGAGGGTGATGGGGGAGGGAGGAGTAGGGAATTGGGCGAGGATGTTGGGGGTGGTGGTGATGGTGGTGGTGGGTGGTTTGCTATTTGGACAGACGGATGAGAGAGAGAGAAGGCCAGGGCTTGATGGGGGAGGAGAGAGAGTGTCGAGAGGCTCTCGACAGACAGGCTCGGCCTGAGTGACAGGAGTTAGTCCGGCTTAGAATAGACTGGACAAATGGCACTGTAATGGCCCTGACATTTTAATGATGCGCCCGAGAGTGCAGAGGACAAGAACTTGATTTTTTTTTTTTTTGGTCGTGTCTCTCTTTCTCTCGAACCCCCTATTCTCTCTCTCCTCTGACCCCCCACTCTTTCTCTCTCTCTCTCTCTCTCTCTCTCTCTCTCCTCTCTCTCTCTCTCTCTCTCTCTCTCTCTCTCTCTCTCCCCCCATCTCCCACTCTTTTTGTCTGTCTTCTAGCTTTTAGCACTATGCAATTCTGCACCACCTGAAGAAGGCTGAGAGTGTGCACCCCACCACCAGCGGACAATCGCTTGAAGAGAAACTGTGCTGAGAAGTGAAGCCATTACAGCGACAGCAGCACCAGCTGCAGCAGCAGCAGCAGCAGCCAGGGCAGTTGGGATGTTTCACAAATCAGGATTAAGCTCATTTCAGCACATTAGGACGCATTTGCACATCCACATCCATCTGCAGCTGGATGCAGGGGTTTTAAACAAGGCCGTCTGTGCCGCTCCGCATCGAGGGGTGGCGTGACGGTGTGCATGAGGCATGAGTGAGCAGGGTGGGGTGGGAAGGGTGTAGGGAGAAAAGCCCCCTGGGTAGGACCGCAGATGTCCAACATTCACACCTGTACCCCCCGCCACGTGATCCCTACAGACCCATTGTCCTCCCAGGGATCCAGGGTGGTGCTGCTAGCAGTGTTGCATGCTGGGAGGAAAAGCTTGGCAGTGGGGTGGCAGTGGGGGTGGGGGGTGTCTCGGAGGGGGGTTGTGGAGAGATGGGGTGTCTGGCAGGAACCGTGCGGTGCTGCTTCAGCCTTTCATAGTCCATCAGCGTCTCCCACCCTCTGTTCCCCCTCCTCGTTCTCCTCACTTGTTCCCTTCTCTCTCCACCTCTTCTCTCTCTCTCTCTCTCTGTCTCTCTCTCTCCTCTGCTGGGCCCAGGAGCCCTGAGGGGATGAGTGGGGTCGCAGCTGGGGCTGGACTCTGCTCCCCGTAGAGACGCCACCTGAGATCAGAGCTCCGCAACGCCACTAACATGACACATTCAGGACAGGTGACCCACAGGCACGCACACACACGCACACACTTAAGCACACGCACACACACACACACACTCACACACTCACACACACACACACACACACACACACACACACACACACACACACAAGGGTGTGAGGGCTTGAGTCTGTGCGCACGTTTACATGTGTGTGTAGTGAAAGTGACAGAGTGTAACAAATAGAAAGAGATGAACAACACAGAGAGAGGAGGGGAAACTGCCCATGGAAAAAGAGTGTGAGAAACAGAAAAAGAAAGAGATAGAGGTAGAGGATGCAGAGAAGAAAAAGGGAGAGGAGATAGTAGAGACACACCTGAAAATGAGTCTCCTCCTGGGCATCTTCCTCCTCTCCTCTCCTCTCCTCTCCTCTCCTCTCCTCACTTCTGCTCTCCTCACCTCACCTCCTCAGCTAAGCCTCAGTCAGAGGTGAGAGGGGTGTGCTGTCTTTTGCCATTAATATCAGCTGACCCAGACTCCTCACATTCAGCGCAACACACACACACACACACACACACACACACACACACACACACACACACACACACACACACACACACAGCAATCCCTCACAAGAGAGAGGAAAAGGGGCAATCTCATTCCATTTCCGTTTCGCGTGGCAAAGTCACCGAGTCCCCTTCCTTCCCTCCCTCACACACACATACAGACACCACTT
>NC_055963.1:30120545-30128045 GCF_018492685.1 Alosa sapidissima
AAGCAGTAGAAAAAATAGACACAAACAATCTATACCTTTGAGTGTGTGTGTGTGTGTGTGTGTGTGTGTGTGTGTGTGTGTGTGTGAGAGAGAGAGAGAGAGAAAGAGAGAGAGAGAGAGAGAGAGAGAGAGAGAGAGAGAGTGTGTGTGTGTGTGTGTGTGTGTGTGTGTGTGTGTGTGTGTGTGTGTGTGTGTGTGTGTGTGTGCATGTGTGTTTGTCTCCACTGAGCTGTAAAGCAGCCAGAAGGTAGTAATCTGCAAACACATTAGCTGTTTCCTTCACAATGCTCCATTTCCACCCTGAGGACACCTCATCGCATTGTTGTAATTTCTAGCTAAATGAGTTGGAATGTTAACTGCGAGAGTAAGAGCGGGCAGCGGCATCCATCCACTCGTCGAACCCCTTTAACCGCCTCACCCGTGTCCATTACAGATACTCTACGCGAACTGAGCGAGTTCACACACAAATGCGAAATATTTATGCGTGCGGATGCCTGCGTGGCTGTTATTAGGTCACCTTGTAATGGAGTCCACTATGAGAGAAATGCACTTCACTGAGCAAGGCCAGTAGAAAAAACTAGTGCAGTCAGGGATCAGAGCAGAAAAAGTGAGAGAATGGTGGAGGAGAGGAATGGGGGGATGGTGGATGCCAGAGGGAGGAGTGTCCAGGCTACTCCAGGCCACTCCTCATGTGAGCGTTTAGTAAGTTAATGGATTAATGGCACCTGGCCTGCTATTCTCTTTCTCTCCATCTCTCCCTCTCTCTCTTTCACTCTTTTGGTACAATACAAGCTGCTGACTCAACTAACTCTACCCTTTCTCCTTGGGGCTGCTTGAGGTCTCTTTTTTCTCTTCTCTTTCTCTTTTTTAATATCAAATTAAACTGTCGCAATGCATCAGTGGCTCCCTCCTCCTCAGGAGAAAAAATCCGACTGATCTGCAGGGTGCATTAAGCGACAGGGACCGGGGGGGGGGGGGGGGGGGGGTTGAGGGGGGGCAATGTGAGGGCAGGGCAAGGATGATCCAGCCAGCTTTCCAGGAACGCGTGGCCAGGAATGTGCAGGAGAGGAAGGGGTGAAAAAAAAAAAATCATTCAGTGTTAATTTAATGCACTTTCTCTTCGATTTATCTTCTCATTTGGCCTCCTGCCTCCCTCTCCCTACCCCCACCACCACAGCCTTTCTCCTCCAGGGCTGGGGAAGAGCCGCTTTAGAGGAGCCAAAGGTATCGTTTGAGCTCATTAACGTCAGCAGGGGCCGAGAGGAGGAAAAAGAGAAATCAGCGCTAGATGAAGACAAAAAGTGGCAGATGCGAGGGAATGAGATGCAGAGAGGAGAGAGGAGAGGAGAGAACAGGAGAGGAGAAGAGAGGTGAGGAGGGGAGAGGTGAGGAGAGGAGTGTGGGGATACAGGGGAGATACAGTGAGGTGGCCGTGGAGACAGGGAGATAAGAGGGGGACAAGGCTGTATACCTGCCCAAGATAAGAGTTAAGCATCACCTATGTGGTGCGTGATGAGGCTTACTGTACTTGTGTGGATAACCCTCTCCACTCCCCCATCAAACCTCCTCCATACATCTCTAATGTCATCCCCTCCTTCACCATCCACTTCTCTAGCCCCTCCAGCAAACCCCCAACCCACACACCTATAGACCTCCAATCGATCATGAGCTATGGTCCCTGTCCCAGGCTGTCTGCTCCATCTCCTAACCACCCTTCCAGTCACCCTCAGCCCCCAGCCACCCTCCGCCCCTGACTGCTAGGAGATGATGGCTTTCGGAGGAAGCACCGCAACACACTTCACCACGCTCTGTGCATTCAATGATGGCACTCTTCTCTCTTTCTCTTTTCTCTCTCTCTCTCTCTCTCTCTCTCTCTCTCTATGTCTCTCTTTCTCTCTCTCTTTCTCTCTCTCTGGGAGACCGCCCCGTCGGCGTAGAGGCAGTAACTACCGCTGGGATCTCCGACAGGCGGGGAGGAGAGGAGAGGCAGAGTGGGGCGCCCAAGGAGTGGCTGAGTGATGGAATACAGAGAAGATTTAATTCAAGCCTTTGGAGATGGCAGTTTAATGTATATAAATGTGCCTTGGAGATAGCAGGATATAAAGGAATCAAGGAGACAGCAGGGGGAATTGTGCAGAGGTAAGACATGAACCACAGCCAACCAACCAGAGCATGATAGGTCCGACACAGCAGAGAATAAAAAATAAAGAAACACAATATAATACATTATAATGTAATACATAATAATATAATATAATATAATATTATATAATATAATATAATATAATATAATATAATATAATATAATATAATTTGTTAGTGGCTTCACTAAAGTACTGTAAATATCTTGCCGCTGTTATCTGTGAGGAGGATAAGCAGCTTTTGAGAGCAGCAACTTCTCAATCTTCACTGAACTTTCACCTCTGATAATTACACTCATTCATACAATTAGCTGCTTGCTCACCAAAGCTAATTTCCAGGGAGAGGGAAATTGAGAGAGAAGCGAACAAGAGAGGGAGAGAGAGACAGGGGGAGGGAGGGAGAGGAGATAGAGAGAGGAATGAGGGAGTGGGAGAGAGAAAGAGAGAGAGAGAGAGAGAGAGAGAGTAGCTAAGTCCACTGACTCACCGCATGCAGCAGAAGAGGATCTGGCACTTTTTAAGAAGCTTTACATTATGCAGATGCTGGCAGGAGAGAGGGGTGAGGAAAGGAGCCACATTTAGGCCACTTTAATGCCAGGCAACATTTGGAACAGTTGACAGCATGAGTCACTTAGCGAGAGAGAAAGGGGGAATAAACATACATGAGTGCAAATCAGCTCGGCCCATCTCCAACCAGCCCCACTCTTCTCACCCACACACACACACACACACACACACACACACACACACACACACACACACACACACACACACACACACACACACATACACACACTCAAACACTGGGAACACATTTCCTATTATTTGACCCCTATTTGAGTCTTTTATGGTTCTTTTGAAAACTCCAATAGACACAGTTTCTTAGCAACACCTTTAGCCATTATGTAGTTCTTTGCATGAAAAAGGTTCGAAGAGGAATTGATCAAATGCCAGAAGGGTGCGAGGCCATATAGCTAAAAAGGCACCTCTAACTTAAAGATTTTTCTCAGAAGACAAGGCTTTTGCTCTAGAATTCTAGGTAATAATCACATTGAGCATCTGTCATTTTCTGCCAACACTTGCCCAGTTTAACACACACACACACACACACACACACACACACACACACACAGTCACATACAGGTAATCTGTTTTTGGAACTGCAGGGGCCGGCCAAAGAGCTAAGAGCCAGGCAGGTCAGGAGGCAGAGCAGGGCACCAGAGAGAGGAGAGAGAGAAGAGAGAGGAGAGAGCAGAGCAAGTCCTCTGGCTCTGGCAACGGCCCTCGCCGCCTGACAGTCCTGCTGGGATGGACAAGGAGGATGACATTCCCCCTGACCGCTCCCAATCCCCTGATCAGGTTATCCACGCCTCTCACGCCTCAGTGACCGGCGCTTTGGCTGCGCGACCCTGTTTCACACACTGTCACTTTGTTCCCAGTCATCTCCGCCGCCGACGTGCGGGGAAAACAAAACCGCCGGCAGCCAATGGGAGCGCGCGGCAGCACACTCCCACACTTTGAACACCGCCAGCCCTCCTTACCCCCAACCCCCACTCCACTGCCCCCCCCCCCCCCCCCCCCCCCTACACCCCCACCATCTCCACAACCACGTCTAATACACACTGTGACAGAGAAAGAAAGACACATGCGGACAGAGAGCGCAGAGAGAGAGAGATGGAGAGAAAGAGAGAGAGAGAAAAGAGAGATGGGGAAGAAAAGATATGGACATCAAAGATGGGGGCGAGAGCCAGAGGGGGAGCCTCAGCCAGAATGTGCCGATGAAAAAGATGTGCTGAGAAAGACAAAGAGACGGAGTGTCAGAGAGGAACACTGACAGAGGGACAGCAGAGAGAGATGGATGGCTACAGATAAAAAAAACACACCCTGAGAAATGGAGAAAAAGCAAAAGCAGTGAGCCAGCGAGGCTGTCACTCACGGGCATTCCTCTCACCACACCCTCCTCCTTCTCCATCCATCCATTCTGCTTGTCTGTCTGTCTGTCTGTCTGTCTGTCTGTCTGTGTGTCCGTCTGTCCGTCATCCATCCATCTGTCTGTCTGTTGTCTGCAGGGTCCATGCCTCTGCACGCCTCAAACCGCTGACACACTCCTTCCTCACCATACCACTCTGCCTAACTTTCCCTGACGAGGAGGAGAGGAAGTTGAGCGTGATTTTTTCCCTCTCTTCTCCTTTCTCTCTCCGTGTGGAGACGTGAGGGGCCTCCATCTCCAAGCAGGAGACGCTACCGTCCTGTCATCAAGCAAGCCCCCCACCCTCCCCCAGTCAGACGTCAACATCAATGGCAGTGAAGACAACGACAGCAGCAGCAGTAGCAGTGACTTCATTATTCATCATGGCTCTTGTGGCCCCGGGCCCCGAAAAAACTGCACCCCACCCCACCCCACCCGGAGTGCCCAGCCCGCGTGAGCCCCCATGTGCAATTAGCTGTGGCAGCCTCCTGTCCACCCCCTCCTGGAGCAGGTTAATTAAGTTTGTGGCTCCATACGCTGCGCAGCGCTGAGCTGATGCTCCGGCCACAACAAGGCCCGCCACGGAGAGCGTCACTGAGTACATGACAGGAGACGCCGAGGGGACGGTAGTGAGGTTTACGCTGACGTGCACTTGGCACTCGGACGTGGACCGAGGATTCCAAGAAGAGGCAGTGGTGTAGTCTACGTGATAAGCATGACTATGCAGTATACCCACTTAAAAAGCATCACCATCTCAGTATACCCACTTAAAATAGGCAAGGATATGTATTAACATTTGGGGTTGATCACAGTATACCCACTACAGCTAACTAGACTACAGTACATGACAGTATACCAACTAACTAGACTACACCACAGGGAAGAGGCTCAAAAGATGGGAATGTTTAACTGGTGTGTGTGTGTGTTGGAGTTTATAGTTCTCTCTCCACCAGGGTCATGTTGTCAGGCAAAAAGACAACACTAAATTCCTCTGAAATATGATTAATATGCAACAGCTAGCTTCTCTTGTCAGCTTGAGAGACACAGGCTGTCCCTGTGCAAAGATCTATTAATATTTACCTTCCTTGGTGTCTCTGCCTCCTCCCCCCTTTCTCCTTATCCAACAACTGCCACCCCTCTCTCTCTCACACACACAAACACACACACACACACACACACACACACACACACACACACACACACACACACACACACACGACCCCCACCTCCACCGATCCTAAGGCTGCTTCTACGCTACATTGCTGCTGCCTCTGGAACCGCAGGTAATCAAAGCAACTCATCTGGGTTATTAAAGACATGGCGAGCTTTTAATTAAGTGCACTTTAATGAACTGTTAATGAACTAGTTTCCAATCAAAATATCCCGCTAATTGCCTATAGCGCCAGGCAAAGACGAACAAAGAGATTAGTTCAACGGATGAGGGACCGCAACGAAAACACACTCCCCTACTGGGCAGATAGCAAAGCCACTGGCTCCAGATTCCTCCTCCCCACCACTGATTCCGTCTTATTGTTTCTCCTTTGTTTCATTATTCCGCTGCCGCTCGCCTCTGCCTGTTTGGGGCCAAAATGCCTGCAGATTGTTGGGTCTGATTTTTTTAATGATTTGGGTAAAGGGAGCGGCCCATTCCCCACATCCCCCTCCCTCTTTCTCCCTCTTTCTCTTTCTCTCTCTCTCTCCCTCTCGCTCTCTTTCCCTGTCTCCAGCTTGGCGCTAATTATCCACAGAGCTCAACTCCGTCAGTTGGGATCTTGAGGATTGCGAGGGAAAGTAGAGAGAGATAAGCCCGGAGATAGAGAGATAGCAAACAGCCTGTACATGTAGTTCTCACTTCTCAGATGAACTCTCTCTCTCTCTCTCTCTCTCTCTCTCTCTCTCTCTCTCTCTCTCTCTCTCTCTCTCTCTCTACCTGTGTGTGTGTGTGTGTGTGTGTGTGTGTGTGTGTGTGTGTGTGTGTGTGTCTTTCTATGTGTTATGATGAACCCTCTATCTCTCTCTTTCGGTGTGTGTGTGTGTGTGTCTGTGTGTATGTGTGTGTTGCTCTCCCTCAGCTCTCAGGCCATGGCTCCCAGCATCACGACCACACTCACCTCTCTCCCAGGCCAGTGAAAGGGCTTTATTTAGTTTGTCTTGGGGGAATGCGGGGGGAAACAGAACTGTGTGCGACTAGAGTGCATTGACTCTGGGGGTAATTGGGAGTTACCCACTGAATCTGGCACACAGTCATTTTTGTATTCAGTTACATTCAGCGGGTCAGGGAGCTGGAGGTGAATGAGAAACAACAGCAAAGTCGTATCCGGATGGATTTCAAGCACTATTATTTCACTCCTCTGTTTAGAATTTCTATGTCTTGATGTATTTCCAAGCTGGAAGTTACATTAGAGGCTTGCATCGTGTGTGTGTGTGTGTGTGTGTGGAGTCAAAATCTGCTACACTGAAATGGAATGATTTTACACTGCCAGTGAGGCATGCGTGTGGGTGTGTGTCCACATCTAGGAGTATAAACAACACCACACCAAAATGTAGAAAAGGGGTGGGGGGGGGGGGGGGGATTGGGGGCTGCCAGGGGCGGGGGGGTTGAAGAAACCTGGGAACTGTACAAGTGTGAAATCCCCTCTGATGGACAGCACAGCCCCGCAGACAGATAGATAAGAAAGATGGATACAAGATGCCAGAAAGAAGTAGAGAAAAGATTGAAAGACAAGGGGAGAAGAGAGACGGATCGGAATAGGAATGCCGGGGGTCGGAGACGGGGATGGTGATGGATGAGCTGAGAGAGGCGCAGGGCTCGCACGCACGCACGCACGCACACACGCACACACACTCACACGCGGCCAAACAGAGCCATGGGTGCGTCGTCACGGCGATGGAGGGAGATGGATAGATAGCCACGTCTTCGCCGTGTTTTTCTGCCTTTTGATCCCCTCCACACGACTAGATTATCCATTTTCGAGGCGCGGCCTCAGTCAACGAGCACGCTCAGAGGAAACATCATTCATTTTTTCCTCGTGTCTCTCTTCGTCTTCGCTCTCGAGAAATCACATCTCAGGGAGGAAATACTGGAGGAGGGAAAGATGACTCGGGTAACATGATGTGATGCTGATGTTTTCTGAAGAGTCTCTGGAAAATTCCATCATAACTTTGGGGTTAAGAGCTTTGTTTGAATTTATAGGCCCTCAAAATCATCATTGTGATTTAAATCCCTACCTCACTGTCCATATATCAAGTTCATGGCTTCACAAATAAATGTACTGATCACTGGGTACAGCATGTGGATTGAGACACAGCAGCCATCCTACAGATCCAATTATGACCTCTGTCCACTGACATAGGCAGAACTGTATTGTACAGTGTACTGAATTGTTTGTC
>NC_055963.1:30133045-30140545 GCF_018492685.1 Alosa sapidissima
TGTGACTACTGAGTTATAGCTCACAGAGTACAGAGCGGTCAAATTAGTTTTTTTTTTTCTCTCCTTTACCTGCTAGCAGCTTTCGAGTGGTGCCAGTTTGGCTTTGGAGTTCACTCAATCATGCTTTTGTGAATGTGAATGCGAGCAGGTGGGGGGAGAGGGAGAGAGGGAGCAACATCAGACGACATAAAACAGTGCAGCTAAAAAGCCCAACTGGGTCAAAGAGGGAATGAGGACAGATGGCACAGCGCTCTCAACTTCAGCACAGTGGACTGACGGAGTGGCACACACATCACACATAGCCAAGCTTCTGACAAGAGTCAAAGGCACACACAACGAATCACACACACACACACACACACACACACACACACACACACACACACACACACACACACAAGGGTACAATCACATTCTAAATGCAAATGTGTGTATGCTTCGCTTGTTCCCAAATCACAGGTTAGGGAGGATATCTGATGTTGCATGGTCTTGTTTTTGAATCAGGTTCCCTCAAACCCACCTGGTGAGGATTTCAAATGGAATGAAATCTCTGTCATATACATGCAGAGTGAAAAGGAGCACATCTCTGATCTCAAATTGCTTCAAAGCAGTGGATAATACCTGGAGAATTCCTGATGTTTCAGATGTGACTTTAATAGAGCATTAACAAAGTGGCTAAGAGAACAGACACACAAGAAGTAGCAGTTACCTGCCTTTTCCCAGTCTTCGTGCTGGAAAAATTGTTGGCACTAACAAATTCATTCAGCAATCCCTCTGGGAATTCCAACCAGCCCTCAATTAGGATGCTATTTCAAGGCAGCCATTTTCAAACATCAGTGCGTGATTTGTAAATGATATGCTACTTTTCTGTACAGCTATATTATTCTACAGCTCTGAACAAAAGAAACCCATGAGGCTAAGGGAGGTGCTCAAAGGTGCTTTAGCCATGGATGGTCCCCATTTATGTGTGTGTGTGTGTGTGTGTGTGAGAAAGACAACATACTGTACTGCAAAATCTCTCATGAATATCGAGAACACTTTAACACAGAGATCATCTCCAGTGCTCTCCTATGGGCTGGAGCAGCCTTATCAGCATAACGGCATCACGCCTCTCACACAGTAATGACATGCAAAAAACCTACTGAGTGCCAGGAGGAAATACAACATGCATGAGAGAGAGAATGAGAGAGAGAGAGAGAGAGGTTTTATTTACATTTGGACAAAAAGTGGTTTGGGCAGTCGGCCTGTAGCTGAACAAATTGGTTCATCACGGTGGCTGTTTTGCGCTGCAATCAGGTGTGAACGGACCCTGATCTGGCTGTTATTTTTCATGTGTGCATTTGAGTATGTGTGTGTGTGTGTGTGTGTGTCTATGTTTAAGTGTGTGTATATACATGTAAAACAGAGTGAGAAACTATCAGTGCAAATGTGTGCATATGTGTGTGTGTGTGTGTATGTGCATATGTGGGAGAGGTGTCCATGGTTCCAGCCAGCACTGAGCTGATGATGTGTTCAAAGGGCCTTTCCCATCATGCACCCAGCCCTGCCTGCCTCTACCATGGCACACCAGTGAGGTCCCAGCCCTGCCTGCCTCTACCACGGCACACCACTGAGGTCCCGACCTCTGAACTGTGAAATAAGTTCACATGCGTCTGGAGGCTCCATTACTCAGTGACCGTGGAGACACAAAATAGGGCTAGGGCTAGGGTGTGTGTGTGTGTGTGTGTGTGTGTGCGTGTGTGTGTGTGTGTGTGTGTGTTGAGGGTAGGATGGGTTTAGAATGTTCCCATAGGCCACAGAAATCATAGCAGCCCTTTTTATGAGCCATAAGGAATCTCTGCAGTGGAAAGGAAAGCAGCCGAGTCTGTAGAATAGAATAGCTTCTGGAAGGTCACAGCTCAGAGAAGGTGAGACATTGAGTTCCCATGGAGAGGCCCGAAGGACACCACCATGACTTTGATCAGATGACGGGAGATCAGAGCACGGCCATCTTCACCTCCTCATCCATGTCTGCTGGAGGCCGTTTTCTCTTTTGACTGTTCCACACAGCAGCACCCACCCCACCCCCATAGCCCTGCCATTCTCCACCGCCACAAAGAGTGGCTCTGTATTCAAAGGGAATCAAAATGTTAATAGTCCTCGGCCTCGGCCAGACCGTCCACATTAGTCATCAGACGGTGAAAACGCCAAACGGCCAGCGCCAGTCGGATGTCCTCGGCGCTCCGAAACGAAGTCCACCAAAACAGGAGACACGGAGGCCTCGGCATCAGCATACAATTACCCTTTGAGTCTAAATGTCAGGCGACAGTGGCCTAGTTCACTTGGTTATTCTTCTCCTCCCTGGGGGGACGCAAGGCAAAGGACGGGAGACGGGAAATAAGTACAAATGCCAAATAGTGAGTTTGATAAGAGAAATCAAATGAAATAGGGATGTGTGTATGTGTGTGTGTGTGTGTGTGTGTGTGTGTGTGTGTGTGTGGGTGTGGGTGTGGGTGTGTGTGCGCTGGGGGAATGCTGGTGGGCGGTTGCCGTAGAAGATGCAAATGAGCGTCACAAAATAGGGGTTTCTTTTCATTGTTTTCCTTTTCTTTCTCATCCTCTTCTTTTATGCTTTCATTAGGCATACATCACACAGTCTCTCCCCCCTAATAAGGACAAGGAAGTGCCTGATATGTGGCACTTTTTTTTCCAAGCACAGAAATGAGCATGATCAAGCAAGTCAGGACGGCATATCCCACAGCATGGGCACATTACATTAACAAGGACTCTGACTGGGAGACAAGGGACACTGACAACTGCAAAACATTTAAGACTTGTCTGGCAACATTAAACATTCATGATGAACCATCTTGGGGAGGAATGCCAATTACCCCTCGCCTCTAATGCAATGTCAGCAGAGTGGAGACATAATTGCTATTGTGTGTGTTTTCGTTTGAATTGAGTGAAATGGGTTGGTGGGCCTGTCACAGGCCTCCATCGGCCGACGTCCTCACTTCCTCTCTGGCGAACGAGGGATAGAGTGAGTGAGTGAGTGAGAGGTCTGGAGACGCAGACTGCCTGCTCTGCTAGGTGACATTTGCTAATAGAGGAGACTTTAAACAAAGGTTCCCCTGGGGGTTACGCCAGCACGGCAGTGTGCTAGTGTGTCCAACGTCTTTCCCTCCCTCACTGTCTTTCTCCCTTTCTTGTCCTTTATCCACACACCTCTCTCTCTGTCTTTTTTTTCACATTTCTCTTCCTGTCCATCTCTCTCACCCTTCCCCCTCCTCCCTCCCTGTCTCCCTTCCTCTCTCTCCATCCGTTCAAGGTGTGTGGAAATTGGTTCAAACCTGGGAGCAAGCTGTGCGCCAGGCCGGTGAGGTGAGGTGTGAGAGAGGCTGCTAATTACGCCATCACACCTCCCCGAGCCACTGCCACCCAAATGAGCCCCTTCATGCCTCCGAGACAGTAAACAGTAAATAAGCAGCCATAGAGTCCGATAAGAAGCGCACTCCTAAGGGCTGTAAAAAGAGTAGAGGCTGTCCAATCTGACTGTGGGCACAGAAGGTATATGCTTGTAAAAAACAGGACGGGGTAGAATCCAGCCACCAATTACTTGTTTTTGGGGGTGGAAGACGGGGGTTGGGGAGGAGAAAGAGGGAGATTAATTGCTGTTGATAGACACAGCACACAGCTAGAATGCCAAATGCTCTCTTCTCAGCCATCTAATTGCATGTGTGCTGTAACTATCCACCAAGCTAATTTGCAGTATAAAAAATATAAAGATTTCTCTCTCATTTTCACTTTTCTCTCTTTCTGTTTCTGTTCACTTAACTTCTTTTACTCATCATATCCTTTTCATTTATGCGCTGTCGCCTTTCTGCTTTCAGTCTCTCTGTGGCTAACCACTCTTCATGTTGTCATGACCGAGCGGGAATCTCCAGCATGGCATTAGTGCTCAGTGACTCGTCTAACATGAAGCCATCACAGATGAATACACTCTTTCTTTACCTGTCTCGCTCTCTCTTTCTCTCTCTCCCTTGCTCTGTCTTGTCTTAACCATGGGGACATAAATCGGAGTGTTGGTCCATGCTGTGCGGAGAGATGGGTGTGTGTGGAAGACATGTGCACCATGAAACACACTCGTTGCTGGATGGACGGTGGGAGATAGGAGGAGGGAGGTGGGGGGGATTGAGGGCAGGGGGTGGAGCGGGGTATGATGTAGAAAGCTGGTGGTCATGGCGGTGGAAAGCCCCCTTGGTTCAGCCAGGGCCTATGAGGAGGCTGGGAAGAGCTCTGGGACTCACTTGGCCTCAACCCTGTCTCTTGCACCAAGAAAGCCACTCATCCCACACAAGAATTATCTGGAGAGATGCACAAACCAGCGGGTGAATGCTAACAGGCATCTCTCTCACCATCTCTCTCTCTCTCTCTCTCTCTGTCTCTCTCTCTCTCTCAATGGGGAAACATGCATTCCATTTCACCCACAGCTCCCTCTCTCCCGGCTCAACCAGGCGAGCCTGAGGTTAACCGTGCCGTGGCGATACCATCTCTTGCTCCCAAAACATTTTCTTGCGTTGTCGGCAGAACTGACCTCTCCCGGGGGACCTCATGGGAATGAGGTTCAACGTGGAGGGTTCCATTTGCGCTGTGAGGGCAGAGAAAAGCTCAACACATGCGGTTTGAGTTTCACAAACAACTCCCCTCCACCCCTTTCTCCCGGTCAAACCAACACGCCTCCACTAAATAAGTTTACCGTTACCAGGCTGCTGCAGGAAACAAGCAACAGCCCAAACCAATTATCAAATTAAGGCAGCCAGGGCTCAGCGGTGAGACGACTGTTTAAGTACAAGTTTCAAATTGCACACACACAGAAATGAGCAAAAGGACAACATGGGCAGCCTTGCCGTGCCTATTTACCACTGGTGGAGCTGAACAAACGGCAAAACACAGACGGAGATTTACACATCACACACACACACACACACACACACACACACACACACACACACAACACACACATACACACACACACACACACACACACACACATGCAACACACACACATGCAACGCACACACACACACACACACACACACACACACACACGAGCAGCAGGTATCACATGGGGATTCAGACAATAGCAAACTACCGTGTAGTGTGAGACAATGAGTTCAGGTTCATCAGCTCCTCCAGAACCAGTGGAGCATGGTAATTAGGCAGCCGGGTAGAGCAGAACGCAGATACATGCTGCAGAACACTAGAATTACCTTTCAAATACAGACAAGACCTCTCTCTATTACAAAAAAAAACCCACGAGAGGACCAGAGAGGGAGAGATGGAGAGAGAGAGATCAGAAAAAAAACATGTACCACTAATGATAAGGTTCTCTTTTGAACTAAAATATTGAACTAAAACATTATAAATACACTTAGAAGTATTCCTGATGCATCATAGCGACTGAAAGAAGTCTACAGATCTATTAAAAAAAAAGGTCGCCCTCATAAAGCATTATGATGTTGTAATACCAGTCTAGTGGGGCCTAGAATCGGCCCTAAAATATTGTTATGAAAGCTTATATTATGTCACATATGGCTCTATGAAGAGCATTTGGTAAATGATCAGCATTTGACACAGGCAATGTCATCAGTGTCAGGTAAGAGTGACCTTCATGAAAGTATTTATAATGCTTTATGGATAGTGAGTTTATCAAAACATTCCTTATATTTAAGTATAAGTATATATACTCTTTTGATCCCATGAGGGAAATTTTGTCTCTGCATTTATCCCAATCCGTGAATTAGTGAAACACACTGAGCACACAGTGAACACACAGTGAGATGAAGCACACACTAATTCCGGCGCAGTGAGCTACCTGCAACAACAGCGGTGCTCGGGGAGCAGTGAGGGGTTAGGTGCCTTGTTCAGGGGCACCTCAGCCGGGCCTACTGGTCGGGGTTCAAACCGGCAACCCTCCGGTAACAAGTCCGAAGCGCTAACCAGTAGGACACGGCTGCTGAAAAAAGTGTGAGGTCAGAACACTTGAGGACCAATAGTAGAGAGACACATAACAGAAGGCCACAGGGGACAAAAGGGATTGGAAAAGATGACCAAGTCTGAGAGAAACTGTTGTGAGGCCACAACTATAATTTAACAGTGAAAATGGCCGTTGTGCTCCCTTTCTACCAACTCAAGAAAGAAAAAAAACAGATGTCCTGATCTACCTCTGACTGAATGAAAAAGTCCAACTCCTTTACCAGGGCACTTTCATGAAGCTTGAGGAAAACACACACATCAACACACACACACATTTTAAACCACATCAAATTCCATCATGGTGCTCCACCACAAACTGCTCTACTCTCACCCTATGGGGTCAGCAAGGTCAGAAATGCAACTTTTCATTCTGGCATTCTGGACTTTAACTTTTGGCATTCTGGACTTTAACATTCTGGACTTTAACTCCCACTGGACGGCAATGAGCCAACATACAATAGATCTTTAGAAAGCGGGTGGTCAGAAATGCGAGAGGGGAAAATGCTAAATGCGGAGTATTTGCCATAAAGCATTTGCCTGTTCTCGTGTTCCGTTTTCCATCCTCACATCATAGATGTGAGCATGCAGTCAGGCAGGCAGACATGGAGCACGGCCACAAACTCCTGAATTGTTTTAATACGTTTAACAGGAGTCGAGCAAAAACATTTAAAAAAAGTAATTAATTGGCGAACTCCACATCCAAAAAATGTTCCAGGTCAAGTTTTGGAATACAATTAACTGCGGGTACTGCGATCTAAATTAAAGTTAAATATTTATTAAATGTTGCCGGAGCCCCTGGAGAGATAGGGGCTGATATCATGTGCTCATTTCAAAGTCTCATCTCCCCCAGCAATCTCACAGCAAACATCTGCGGAGACACATCATTCGTGCCGAGTTTGCTTTTAATGTCCTGAAAGCTACGGTTTCCCTTCTTCAAACATCTCAGCACACCGCATCAGATGAGCACGCTAAAATCCCCGCCTGATTCTGTCTCTCTACTGTATGGAACGATGGGATCCAGAGTAATCCTGAAGTGATGAGTAACTATCCCTAAACACACACACACACACACACACGCTTACACTAAACCGTGCACCAGCATACGGATACACACTTACAAAGGCTCACAACCACACAAACAGGTGAGCACACACACACACACACACACACACACACACACACACACACCACGCTGTCTTGTTTAATGCAGGTTGAGAGAGCCCAGGTATGTGCCGTTTGTCTGGCTAAAAATTCCCAGCCCAGCGCTGCTTTGTGTTCCGACTCACTTCATCTGCAACACATGTCCGCATGCCGCAATTAGAATGACGTACCTCCTACCGAGCAGGAGCACAGCCCAATCAAAAATAGATGACTACACACCGCTTAGATTGGGTTTGGGCTGATTGAGGAGACCTGCAACAAGGGGGCAGAAAAAAAAAACACAGAGCACAGGGGAGAGAGAGAAAGAGAGAGAGAGAGAGAGAG